>NW_025390574.1:0-7079 GCF_016433145.1 Gracilinanus agilis | reverse complement strand
GTATAATATAATATATAATTAATAAGTAATCATCATGACATAGAGAACTGGAGTAGAAAAGAAGACCTGAGTTCATGTCTAGTTTCTGACATGCACTGACTTTGTAACCCTGGAAAAGTCATTTAATGTCTCATTGCCACAGGAAACTTTTTGTAAGACTATCAATTGCAGGGCAAGACCCTATTTGCTTTAATGAAAACACTTTCCTTATAGATGAGCTCCCTGCACTGATAAAATTACAACTCTGGGCAAAAAAAATTACTATTATTTTTGTTTTGTTAGGGGATTAGGTAGAGTATAGAACTGTAATTTCACCTATACAGGGAATATCTAATGTGAATACTCCTACCACCAATGTAGATCAACCACAATTCTGTAACTTATGATCAGAGAGATGTTTGGTTCCCAAGAAGTCAGTGACTTGACCATGGGTATACAAACTAGTGTGTATCAGAGCCAGAACTTGAACCCAAATCTTCTAAGGCCAGATGGCTATCTGTCAAACTTCATGGTATTATTACTATTATTACTAATTATTATTATTATGGGAAGAATATAAGGTATGCTATGGATTCAGACATAAAAATGTCATCTGTCACCATCAAAACTTAGCTTTCCTGTATCCCACATTTCAATAATTTGTTGGTACTAGTGCATTAATAAACTCATAGGATCAGGAGTTAAAAGGATCTTAGAGATAATTTGATCTAGCCCTTTTATTTGACTAGCAAGTAATTCAGTTGCTCCAATCTGACCACACCATGCCTATCTGTAATATGTCTGCATTTCAAAGAGAACTCCTAGAATCATAACGTCTTAACCCCTAGGCAAGTCCTTCTATACCAGTGATTCCCAAAGTGGGCACCACCACCCCCTGGTGGGTGCTGCAGTGATCCAGGGGGGCAGTGATGGCCACAGGTGCATTTATCTTTCCTATTAATTGCTATTGAAATTTTTAAAAATTTAATTTCCAGGGGGCTAAGTAATATTTTTTCTGGAAAGTGGGTGGTAGGCCAAAAAAGTTTGGGAACCACTGTTCTATATCTAGGAATTTCAGATATCTAAGTAGGTTGGTGGGAAAGAGGATCCTCTGCAAGTTGCTTAAGGTCTCTGCCTCATGGCTGTAAAATGAGTGCCTACCTTACAGGCAATTGTGAAGATCAAATTTATATATATATATATATATATGTGTATATATATATGTATATATATATATACATATATGTATATATAGCTTTGAAAAATTCTAAAGCATATAATAAATGTGTTAGCTATTATTGCTCAGAGCAAAGATAGTTTGACTGTTTTGATGGTTTGGATTGCTTAATTGAGTCAATAATTGCTTTGACTCTGCTTCTACTAAATTGGAGCAGTTCTTTGATTCAAATGACCAAGTTGACATTTGGTTTTGGCACAATCTCAGTCTTGTTCATGGCCAAAATTATGGGGAAGAGGGTGATGGTGAACATGGAAAACATGGATAATTCAATTTCTGACTTCTTCTAAGGGCTTGCTTTATTTGTTTATTTGGGGGTGGGGTGTGTAAACTCTCTTCATTGATGAAATATTGGCAAAGGATTGTAATTTATAGATTTACCCACTGGCAAAGCAAATATAATTTATGGCTCCAGTTGTCTGGAACATGGAAACTTGCCAATGGGCACATTGCTAGTATATGTAGGACTGACTCAACGAGTTCAAAGCAAGACTTGAACTTATGCCTTTCTGAAACTGAGGCCCAACTTCAATCCTCTACAGCAGAGAGGACAAACTTACAATACTTCTGAGTAAGGACTAAACCAGATTAAAAAGTAATTGTAAGTAAAAAAAGCAAAGTATTTGTGGTAAATAATTTGTAGTAAAAAAAGTAAATTAATTATAAGTAAAAAAAGGAAAAATTAACAAAATAAATCAAAATACTTTTTTTGTCTAGTTGTTAGTCTCATCTAAGTCTTTGTGACCCCATTTGGAATTTTCTTGGCAAAGATACTGAAGTGTTTTGTCATATCCTTCTCCAGCTCATTTTACAGATGAGGAAACTGAGGCAAACAGGATGAAGTGACTTGACCAGGGCTACACAACTTATACGTGTCTGAGGCCAGATTGAACTTGGGTTTTCATGACTCCATATCTGGAGCTCTATCCATTGTACCACCTAGCTGTCCCCAAATACAATAGAACATAAATAATAATATGTGGTTTTCTTAGTCAATATGTATCCATCAGGGATCCTTATGTGCAGTTTGTGACGGCCATTTCTGTTTGAGTTTGACAATGATAGTCTGTTCCATGTTCCCCTTTTAAAAGAAGTCGTTCTTACTTTTGGGTAGCAATAAAAATAGCAGTTAGGAAATTTCTAATCTAACTTGTAGTATAAGAATGATCTATCCTACCACCATTAATTTAGTCTTGGCCTGTGAAAAAGGTCTTTAAGATTAGATAAGATTGAATATATACTGGAGTCAAGTGTCAGAGTGGAACTTCTCTGAGAATAGAGGGAGGAAAAGAATCATAGAATCACAGACCCAGAACAGAACTTAAAGCTATTCTAATCAATACCAACAACTTCTAGTAGAATATTGGTTGTTTGAGCATATGTACTTTCCCCCCTTTTTGTGTCTTCAACACTTTGCGCCATGCCTGGCAAGTAATGGGGCAAGTACATGTTTGTCAAATCATTTTTAGATTTACATAGCACTTTATGGTTTATAAGTTGCCTTTTCACCATATTCTTTTGAGGCGGGCTTCTCAATGATTATTATCCCCATTTTACAGATAAATAAAATAGAGATTCTAAGAAGTAAAGTGATTTTTCCATGGCTACATGTCTGTTAAATGTCTGAAGCAACATTGAAATCCAGTTCTCCAGATTCCAAGACAAGGATAGTATTCATTCTTCTATGCTGCCACTCAAATCATATAATGTTCAATAACACAATGTCTGTGAAAGAGACTGGGAAACAGAAAATACTGCATGAAAGGCAGCATGGACAGAGACAGAGGTATAGAAATTCAGAGGAGAAAGATGGCATTAGCCTGGTGAAGGAAGGTTTCATCGAGCAATCGTACCAATTTGAATTAGATCTGAATGATGGGTAGGCTTCAGGTAGATGGAGATGGCAATCCAGCCATTACATAAGTGCACTATTGCTGATGGACACTGATTATACATAGTTCTCAGCCATTCACTCATTTTGTCTGGTCAAATAATCAACAGCTCAATGTGAAAAAAAATGTTGAATCAATTATTTGGGATGGAGATTGGAATGTGTAGGCCGATGTGTCTACCTAGATTGGATGAGGAAATAGTAAGATAGGTTGGGGCCCTTTTAGGCCCCAATTTAATTTTAGGCCCCAAATCTTAAATTTTTGCCCAAAGAGTTTCCTTTATTCTATAGGTAACAGGGAACCAAGAAACATTTTTTCAGGCAGAGAAAGTGATGAAATTAATTTTAGGCAGATTCACTTTTGACTTGAAGTTTGCTCCAGATGTGTGATAATAAGAGCCTGAACCAAGGTATCATGAATGAGAATGAATTGGAAGACATAATGATAATAACATGAAAAACATCTTGAAGGGGGGTTTGCAAAGGTTTGAGGCAGTGAGGGAGAGGCAAAAGTCAAGGATGACCCTGAGGCGTCCTACCAGGGTGACTATGCCATAATGAAGCCCAGGGTGAATTCTGGGAAGCCAGGATGGAGAGGAGAGTTGGATTTGGGAACTGTGCAATTAGAATTTTGTACCCCAGGACTCCGTTTCCCAGAACCCCACTTTCCTCCTTACGTTTTGGAGATAAAGTTTCTGGAACTCCATCCTTTCTTCACTATTCTCTTGCTAACACAGTTGGGAAAAACCACTTTTTACTCAAGCTTTACTCTTGTCTTTTTATTTCCTCTACTTAAAGTGATGATTAATAAATCTTATAAAATATAATACTTGGAATTATTGGATATTAATTTTTATCTTACAGAACAAATAGGAAATTTAGTTTTGGTAGGCTGAATATATTGAGACATCCACATGGAAATGTGAGGCAGGCAACTGGAGATGTGGGACCCGAGTGACCAATCCTGGGTAGAGCCTGAGATGTCCAGCCAGTTGCCAAGTCTTACTGATATTTCTGGCATAGCTTATTTCCCATTCCTCCCCTCCTGTCCATTCATACCGACACTACTGTGGTTCAAGCTCTCATTGCCTTTCACTAGTACTAATAGCTTTCTAATTGGTTTCATAGCTACCAGTCTCTCTCCTCATTATTCCATCCACTTGAAAGTCCAAATTGATGTTTCTAGAGTATAGATCTTACCGTGTGTCATTAATTATTTACCTTGTTCAAAAACCTCCAGTGACTCTCTTTCCTTTAAAATAAACTAAAAATAAAAATTCCTCTTTTTGGTTTTTAAAATCCTACATAACATGGCTTCCTTCTACTTTTCTAGATTTTTAAATTTTCAGTCAAACTGGCTCTTTTTGCTGTCCTTTTTATGTGACATTCCTTCTCCTGGCCTTTGCAACAGCCAATGCATCACTGATACCAGGGATGTACTCCAGGTCCAGCCCTCTATCCACTGAGCCACATAGCTGCTCTTAAGACAGCAATGATTATTAAGCCACTGGTGGTTAATAAGAAATAACTAATATTTGATTGTGAGTTGAAAAATCATTAAACTCTTTATGTATTCTAAACTGTGGTAGTGAGTGAAAGTAGAATATGACAGGCAGTGTATGCCTAAATAATTTCAAGGGACTTGTGAAGCTTGAAGAATAACTAGAAATTGGATAAAGATAGAGAAAAGAAGACATGCCAGGGATGTGGCAAAAGCAGGAAAAAAGGGAAAGTAGTGATACAAAAAGAAGGGGAGAAGATAAAGAGACATTTTTAAAGAATAATGATTTACAAAATGATTTTTCAACTCACAATCAAATATCAGTTATTTCTTATTAATCACTAGTTGTTTAATAATTATTCTTATCTTAAGAGCAGCTACATTACTCAGTGGCTAGAGTTCTGGGCTTGGAGTCAAGGAAACCTGAGTTCAAATGTGGCCTCAAAAATACTTATAAGGTCTGTGAACCTGGGCAACTTCACCTTTTTCCTTGCCTATAAACGAGGATGATAATAGCACCTACTTCGCAGGACTGTTGTGAGGATCAAATGAGATAATATTTGTAAAGTGCTTAGCACAATGTCTGGCACACAATGAGAACTGTATCAATCAATCAATAAGTATTTATTAAATGATTACTATGTGCTAGGCACTGTGCTAAGTGCTGGGGATACAAAAAGGGACAAAAAATAAAAAAAAAAACAATGAGCAATCTCATTACTAAGACAACATACAAACAAATATATACAAAGAAAGCTATTTTGGGAGAAATGGGAAATAATCAAAACTAATTAATTTATTGAACTCCAATAAACCAAATTAACTAAATTAATTTATTGGACTCAATAAATTAAATTAATATATTGGAATTTAATAAATTAAACTAATTAAGATAACTAGAATTTAAAAAAATTTGAGGAAGGTTTCCTATAGAAGATGAGATTAACATTGGGACCTTAAAGAAACCAGAGATATCAATACTCTGAGCAGAAGAGGGAGATCATCCCAGGTATGGAAGCAGCTAGAGAGAATGAGGGGAGCTGAGATAGAATCTCTGGTGTATAGGGCAACCAAGGGGCCAGTGTCACTGGATCAAAAAGTATGTGTTTTATATATAGCTATAGCTACATATATGTATGTGTAGATACATTTGTATATGGCATATGTAACATACATGTATATATGAGCTATAGATCTTTTATGCATATATTATATAGTTGCATATATTTGTTATACATTTATATGTGTATATTTTGTGATGTATATGTGTATATTTATGCTATATGTATATATAATATGTTTGTTATGTGTATACATTTATATTTGTTTTATGTTTATATATTTATGTTATGTGTTTATACATTTATATTTTTTATGTTTATACATTTATATATTATGTGTATATATTTGTATTTGTTTTATGTGTATATATTTATGTTATGTGTATATATTTATGATATATATGTGTATGTTACAAATGAGGAAGGTGAAGCTCAGAACTCCCATGCGACTTAGATGCCCAGTGACATATTTTAGCTTTTAATCAACAGGCATTTATTCTGGTAAAATGGATAGAGTAGCAAACTTGGAATGAAGAAGTTTTGGATTTAAATCCTCCTTCAGACACTCAGTACCTGTATGATCCTGGGCACTTAATCTTCCTTTGTCTCCTTCCTCACTTATAAAATGAAATTGGACTTGATGGCACTTAACGATCTCTTTCAGCTTTAAATTTACTATCTCCGCCATCATCATCTTCATCACCCGTGTCAGACGCCGTGCTAAGCACTAAAGATGGGAAGGAAGGTTCTTGAAGGAGTAAAACATTCTAAATTGTGGAGGTAGGATGGGGAAGAAAAAGAAACACCCTTTTAGTTCTCAGAGCCATTGTGGTGAAGTAGAAAAATGTGCCTGGGTTTGGAATCAGAGAGCCTGCGTTCGGATCTTGGCTCTTGTATACTTAGGGGACTTTAAGTGAGTTTTTTTTATCTGTAAAATGAGGGGGTTGAAATAGACGGACTTCTAAGGTCCTTTCTAGCTCTACATCTCTGATCTATCTGGAGCATTTTGAAAACATTTTATTTATCGCTATTCAGTTGATAAAGGTAGAAGAAATATGTATCCAAATCAAGAAAAAATATAAAAAGAAAAGCCTTTATATGTGTGTATGGGTTTTCCCCCCCCAAAGGAGTCAAACTGTGATGCTATTACTTAGAATAAAGAGGACTGGAAACAGTGCCCTAGTTACTCTACCTTTTAAAAAAAAGAACAATTCTGGCTGTTGTCAAGGCAATGGCAAACGGGTACATTCAGTGGTTTTAGGCTTGAGGAAACTATGGTTGAAAAAGGAATCATAATTATTTCTTGATGTTTGCCAGTGGTATTAAGGTAGGGTCCTAGTAAATGTAGCTGAAGGGGTGGAATTTCAGCAGCACTTTGAAACTGCATTAAAACAACAAAAATAGTATTCA
>NW_025390573.1:0-3077 GCF_016433145.1 Gracilinanus agilis | reverse complement strand
TATATATATATATATATACACACACACACACACATACACAGAAGGAAACCAAGCCAAGATCAAGCAACTTGCCCAGAGCTGCACGGCTAGTGTCAGAGGTGGAACTTGAACCCAGGTCTTCCTGTCTCTTCCCAGATACCCCAAGTATGCTCCATGTGGCCAGTCTGACCGGCTCTCTCTCAGCTGAGACAGAAAAGCACCTTTTCTGCCTTCTGCTTTTACCTCCCTTGAGGCATTTTCACATCCCTTTCCAGATTTGGTCGTCCCCTTCACAGAGAAGGGACAAGGATGGCGATCTATGGGGCAGAGAACGACGGGGACACCTGGCACTCATACAGCCTGCCATTTTTGCTCTCACCCCCATTTTATAGAGGAGTCACCTGAGGCTTAGACAGGTGGTGAGATGACTAAGGTTACAGAGTCGTAAAAAGCAGCTCTGGAACTTGAACCCCGGGCTCCTGACTCCCAAGCCAGAGCTGCTTCCCCCGAGGCAGTCCTGAACCCAGAGAGGCCCCGGGATGCACCCCCTGTGTCCGGCTAGTTGCTGAGGGGTGTCCATGCCACCTTCCCTCCACCTCATGCACTGGGGGGCCTGACCTTGCCGACTCCTTCCCAGGGATCTGTTCTTCCTCCCCCCAAGAGGAGAAGGGGGGGGCAGAAATAAATGCTTGTTAATTGAAAAAGCATTAAAAACTAAATCAATGAATGCTGGAGGGGATGTGGCAAAATTGGGACATTAATGCATTGCTGGTGGAGCTGTGAACTGATCCAGCCATTCTGGCTGGCAATTTGGAATCAGGCTCAAAGGGCTATAAAAGAATGCCTGCCCTTTGATCCAGCCATACCATTGTTGGGTTTGTACCCCAAAGAGATCATAGATAAACAGACTTGTACGAAAATATTTATAGCTGCGCTCTTTGTGGTGGCAACAAACTGGAAAAGGAGGGTATGTCCTTCAATTGGGGAATGGCTGAACAAACTGTGGTATATGCGGGTGATGGAATACTATTGTGCTAAAAGGAATAATAAACTGGAGAAGTTCCAGGCGAACTGGAGAGACCTCCAGGAACAGATGCAGAGCGAAAGGAGCAGAGCCAGAAGAACTCTATACACAGAGACTGACATTCTGTGGTAAAATTGAATGTAATGGACCTCTGTACCAGCAGCAATGCAATGACCCAGGACAATTCTGAGGGATTTATGGTAAAGATGCTGCCCACATTCAGAGGAAGAACTGCAGGAGTGGAAACATATAAGAAAAACAACTGCTTGAACGCATGGGTCCGGGTGGACATGATTGGGGATGTAGACCCGAAACGACCACACCAATGCAACTACCAATAATTTGGAAATAGGTCTTGATCAAGGACACATGACAAAACTAGTGGAAATGCGCATCGGCCATGGGTAGGGGGGACGCGGGGGGGGGTTGAAGGGGAAAGGAGGAGCATGAATCAGGTAACCATGTTAAAAAAGAATATTAATAAATGTTAAAAAAAAAACTAAATCAGAGGAAGAACTGCAGGAGAGGAAACACAGAAGTAAAACAACCGCTTGAACACATGGGTGGATGCGGACATGGTTGGGGATGTGACACTAAATGACCACACCAAGGCAACTATCAGTAACATGGAAATAAGTCTTGACTGATCACACGTGTTAACACCAGTGGAAATGCGTGTTGGATATGGGGGGGGTGAAGGGGAAAGTAAAAACAGGAATCATGTACAAAAAAAATAAAAAATAAAAGTATGGGAAGAAAATAACTAAATCAGAAAACATACAGGGAAACACTGTTTCTATCTTATGTTTACTTATGTATATTTGGGGTGTGTAGAACACAGACACTGTGTCATTTTTGTCTCTGGATCTCCAGAGCCTGGCACAGTGACTGGCACACCGGGGGGGGGGGCGGAGCTCAATGATTGCTCGTTCAGTGAGGGAATAATTGCCCCAAAGGACTGGCTTTGCTTTTTCTTTGTATCTTTAGTGACTAATAAAGTGACTGGCCTTTCCCCCTCTCTCTTCCTTTCCTTCCCTCTTTCCTTCTTCCCTCCCTTTCCTTCCCTTTCTCCTCTTTCCTTTTCTTTCCTTCCTTCCTTCCTTCCTTCCTTCCTTCCTTCCTTCCTTATGGTGAAATTGAAAAAGTGCTGGTTTGGAGTCAGAGGACCTGGATTCAAATCCTGCCTCTGTCACCGTGTCACCCATGTGATCCTGGGCAAGTCACCGATCCACTCTGGAGCTCGGTCTCCTCCTCTGTCAAACAATGGGCTGGACTAGATGGCCTCTCGGGCCCCTTCCAGCCCTACAGCTACCGTCTTCTATAAGAGCTTCCTGTCCATCAGGAGCAAACACGAAGCCCCCTCTGCATTTTAGGCAGGGTCCCAGGCAGCGGAATGCAGACAACGATGAAGCTGTCGCCACCCTCAAGGAGCCATTAAGGAGCCACCTTTACTCTCGGGGAAGGGCAAGGGCGAGAGGCAGGAGAAGCACCGGCTGAGCGCTGAGGAGGGGAGCCCAGGATCCTGAGGACTTGGCCACTGCCAGCCCCGGCGCCGCCATCCTAGAACAGCGTCTCAGCGGAAGCTTCCTGAACATCCTCCTCAGAAGCTTGAGGCCTTTCATAAGCGATTCTGCCCGTTTCACAGACAGAAAAGGTGAGATCCAGAGACGCTGGGGCTTGTCCTCAGGCCCCCAGGCTTGGTCTCTGCTAACCCTGGACAGTGTGGGCCAAGAGGCCACTCAGCGCCCCTTCCCCGCCCCGGGCCAGTGACTTCCTGTTCTGGACACGTGAATGAGCCCTAAACCCAGCTGGGCTCGGCGCCCCTCTGGCTGCCCTCCCCGCAGGCCTCACCTTCAGCACAAACGTGTTGTCTTTGTCGGGCATCTCCAGGGGCATGGTGGTCCGGACCTCGATGATGGCCGACAGGGGGATGCTCACCTTGGGTTTGGAGGCCTGAGAAAGGAGGCAGGAAGTCAGCAAGGCCGGAGCTGCCAGAGAAACGCCCGCCGCCCTGCGTGTCTCTGCCTCTCTCTCCTCTCCTGGGCCCCTCCTCTCCTCTCCTCTCCTCTCCTCT
>NW_025390572.1:0-4803 GCF_016433145.1 Gracilinanus agilis | reverse complement strand
CTCTTCTTCCTCCTCCCCCCTCCTCTCTGACCACTCCTTCTCAGGCCCTTTTGCTGGACTTTCATCCACTTCGTGGCCCTAATGACTGTGGCTGTCCTTCGAGGCTCTGCCTTGAGCCTCCTTCTCTCGTGTCCTCAGCAGCTCCCACCGAGGGCTTCCACAGCCCCGGCCATGAGGTCACTCCCCTAAGCTTCAGTCCTGCGGCCCGGCACCGCCTGTGCATCCCAGAGACAGCTCGTGCCTTCTCTGCCCAACCTGGCTCTTTCCCAGGCACTCGGGCTGGACGGCATCGGACTTGGAAAGGAGACCAGAGTTCAAATCTCGCCTCAGACACTTCCTCCAGCCTCCACGTCCATCACACTAGCACCGAGCCCAGAGCTTTGCCCCCTTGCGGTGCTCTCTAAAAGCCCCGCCCCTCCCTCCTGGCTTACTGCGGCTGCCCCCTGGCCCCAGGTTTTCTGCCACCCAAGTCATCTGGGGCGGCTTCGGGCCACGGCAGCCTTCGGGCCTGGCTTTGGGGATCTCCAGGGAAGAAGCTCTTCTGTGAACTTCGGGGGGGGGGGGGGATCCAAGGTCCGCCCTGAAGAGCCTCAAAGCCCCGGGCTGGGCCTCCCCGGAATGGCCCCTCAGTGCCCCTCCCAAGGTCTCAGCAGAGGTGGAAGGGGTTCATGGCCGCCGCCTCTGCCCGGCCTCTCTCACCGTCATCTTCCTCGTGTCCCAATCCAGGCCGGGCTCTTCTCCTCGCCTCCCCATTGCCTGAGAGGAAATTCCTTGGCCTGGCACCCCTCCGGCCCCCCGCGCCAGCCACGGCGCCCCCGAGCTTTCTCACCTTCCTTGCTCTCCTCGAGGCTCGCGTCCCCTTCTTTCCCAGAGTGCCCGTGGGCTGGCCCCGTGCTCGCATCTCCCTTCATCTAGACTCCGAGCTAGCCAGGAGCGCAGGCTCGCCTTGGTCCCCCGTGGCTCCCCCTGTGGACAGTCCAGAGTGGCGGCCTCCAGTGGGCAGGCCTGGCCCCCCCCCCCCCAATGGCATGCAGTGGGCTCTGCCTTTGCCATTTGCCAAAGACAGAAGGTGGTTCTCCCTGCTTAGTGGTTGTGGTTTGGTGGTTAAAAGCCTCTCCGAGCTCAGACGGCCATCGCAGCAGGGGGGGCAGCCACAGGCGGGCCACACTCAGAGTCCCGCCCTGGGACGGAACATTCGTGAAGCACACCGTGGGGGAGGGGGGGAGGCGGCAGGCATTTGGGATCCCATGAGAGATGCTCCAGAGCGGAGCCTGTGAGCCGGAGCCGAGCAGGGAAGGCCGTCCAGGTGTGGGCAGAGTTCAGGACTGCCGTGGATGGAGAGGGGCCATGAGGCCCCTTTGGCTCATTTGCAGAGAAGGCAATAGGGAGCCACTGCAGCTTCTCCAGCAGGGGAGTGACCTGTTCAGGCTCGACTGCGGGAATATCAGCAGGGCTGTGCGGCCTCGGTAGCAGTCGGGGGCCGGCTCCCTCCCTTGCCAGGCCCCGCCGCCCCTCTCCTTGGTCAGGCCTGGCCTCCCTCCTTTCCCCTCAGGGACCCCCCCCCCCCAGGCTCTGGGCATGGGAAGAGGGAGATGCAGAATCTTCTGGGGCCTTCCAGGCCCCTCCAGGGCTTCTCCCCTGGTCAGGGAAGGGGAAGGCCCCAAAGGCTCCCCTTCTCTCTGCAGGGGCTTGGCCAGACCCCTGGCCTGTCACGGCATTCACGCGCTGGGAGGGCCAACAGCAATTCGCTCCTTGGTTCCGTCCGGCCTCCCTGACTCCCCGGAAACGGCTGAGCCGAGTCTCGGTCTGGCACGCACACGGCGGGCCCACCCTCTCCTCCGCCATCCGTTACGTTTTCTCTGGCCGGCAGACGTCGCCGCAGAGCCCAAATGGCCACTCCAGTCTGTGCCCCGGGAGCCGAGAGGCCGCAGAGAGGCCCAGCGCCTGGCCCCGCCCTCTGGTCCCGAGGCCAGCTGGAGGGGGCCGGCAGGGAAGCGCACGAAGGCCCGCGAGCTCGATTTTGGCTCCCGGGAAGAGGCCAGACCAGACTGTAGCCAAGATGGCGGCCAGCAAGCCGACAGGCTGGTAAGCAACGAGAGCCACCGCGGGCCCCTCTGGGGGACGTCGCGAGGCTGGCAGACCTGCCAGGGAGGCGCGGCTCACCAACGGGAAAGGCGGGGCAGCGGCCGGCCGGGGGCCTCCAGGAGCCGTCCCGAATGGCCGATGCCAAGAGAGCCCCAGCGGAGTGGCCCAGGAAGTCTGGACCGGCTACCGGCTCTGGCGGCGCCTTGGACAAAGGCCCGGAGGCATAGCTTGGGCAAGGGTCAAGAGCCGGACAGCTCGTGGCCACACCGAACAAGGGCCCGCTAAGGACCTGGAGCAGAATCGGGAGGCCCGCGAGCTCTCCCCAAAGGCTCGAGAGAACAGATCCAGTGACTCGCCCGAGGCTGCCGGGCCATGAGAAAGAGGCAGGGCAGGATTCGGCCCCGGCTCCTCCACTCTAGGGCCATCGTATGGGCCGGGAAGGGGCGGCTGGACAGAAGCCTGAGGGAGAGCTGTGCGCCTAAGCGGGCTGCAAGCAGTGGGAGATGTCAGTCCAGAAAGCCAGGCTCCGGCGGGGGGAGGCCGGAGTGCATCCTGGGAGAAGACCAGGGGCCTCCCGGTGCTTGGGGGGGCACATCCTTCTCCGTGGGACTCCCCCGTGCAAGGGGCTGCTTCTCCCGCCCTGGCTCGGTCCCATCCAGTGTATTGGCTCCAAGGCAGAAGAGCATGAAGGGCCAGGCAGAGGGGGTTAAGTGACTTGTCCAAGGTCACCCTGCTAGGAAGTGCCTGAGGCCAGATTGGAACCTGGGACCTCCTATCTCCAGGCCTGCCCCTGTAGCCCCCAAATGGCTGTTCGTTTCTTGGACGGGTGGGACGAGGCAGCCTCCGGACCCTCCAACACTGTGACCAGGTGAAGGCGAGCCAGAGGCAGGCCTCGCTGCTCCTGGGGGAGCAAAGGAGGAGAGAACAGGGCCCGTGTGACGGGTGCGAGAGGTCCCGCGGTGAAGACGGGAGAGATTCCACTGGGGGTTGGGGAGCCTCAAGGAGACCAGAGAAGCTTTGTGGGGGGCAGCCTCTGGAGACGAGCCCGTCAAGCCAGGGCCGGCGGAAGGCGAAGGCTGGGCACGAGAAGCCCAGAGTCACGTCCCGGCACGTCCGGTGTCTCCACGGAAGTTTCGACACCCAGCATGCAGGCGGAAGGGCCTCGGTTGGTCAGTGACGGAGCAGCGTTTAGAAGGACTCCTGGACCTGCCGGGCACAGCGCATTGCCATCCAGAGGGCATGGAGGGCGCGGACAGCCAGGAGACACTCACCGGCAGGAGGGAGCTGGTCAAGCTGGGCACTGAGGGAAGCCGGGGCAGGGAAGGAAGGCATTGTGGGCGTGGAGGCCAGCCAGTGCAAAGGTGCGGAGATGGGAGACGAAGAAGGGGGTGTGAGAAAAGCAAGCGGGCCCGGCTGGACCACTCAGCAGTGTCCGAGGCTGCAGGGTGGCCGGGGAGGACGAGGACGGAGAGGGGCGCCGATGGCTGCAGAGGAGCGGCCGCCGCTGACCAAAGAGGCCAGAAGCCAGGCTGCCCGGAGGTGGAGAAGGGTTCCTTGGGGCCGGAGAGAGAGAGGTGGGGGATGAAGTGAGGGAGATTTGGGGGGCTCAGACACAGGCAGGACCTTGGCTGGGTCTCGCACTCGGAACTAGCACTGGGTCCCGAGACTTCACTCTGGGGCCACGAGAGCTCCAGGATGGCCAGTTTTAGACCCCCGGAGGGCTGGTGGTGCAGGGGAGAGCCATGCTTCTAGACACAGAGGCCTCGGGCCAAGTGGCATCTCTGCCAGGCTAAGAGACCCTGGACAAGTCACTGAGTCCCTCTGAGCCTCTGGAAACAGAGGCCATGGCCCCGACGGCTTCCGTGGTCTCTCTGACTGAGCTGGGGCCAATGGGAGGGCCACTCCTCCGCCCAGAGGACCATTTGTGGGTGGCAGAGGAAGGGGAGGGGTCCAGCATTAAGCACCTACTGTGTGCTATGTGACCTCCTCTGATGATCTTCACAAGGCGGCAGGCGCCATGAGTCTTCCTATTTTTGCAGTCAAGGAAACTGAGGCAGACCAAGGTGACGGGGCAGAAATGTCTGCTCAAAGGTCCCTTTTGACCCAGTGCCCAGCCCTCAGGTCCCTGGAGGCCGGAGCTGCATGGAATGCTCTTCGGGACTTCTCGGGGAGCCCTCTAGAGCGGGTCACCCCCAGCCCCGGGATCCCAGATCCCAGACCCAAACAGGTCCCGAGGCTCCCCAGAAGTGGGCGCCAAAGCGGCTCGCCTGTACGCTGCTGGCTCCGGCCTCCCAGGGAGGAAACTCCCTCCACCAGTGTAGGTCACTGCTCTGAGATGCTCAGGGGCTGCCCAGCCTTGGGCTTCCTGACCTGTTGCACCGTCCCGCAGACACAGAGGTCCAGAGATCCCCGCGAGAGCCAGAGGAGGAGATGCCTGCTCTCGGGAAGGGAGCGGATGCAGTCCCTGGCCGGGAGAGCTGCCATGGAGCCCTCGGGACCCAAGAAGACCAGCTCTGAGGAGGAGGAGGAGGAAGAGGAGGAGGAGGAGGGGGAGGAGGGCCACTACAGCATCCCCCCCCCGAACATCCTGAAGCTCGAAATGGTCCCCAATCTCAGGAGAAGCAACAGCGGCCGCTCCAAGAACAAGAGACCCCAGTACGCTTTTGGCAGCAATGAGAAGGTGGGCCCTCCCTCCCCTCCCTTTGCTCCCTCCCCCAC
>NW_025390571.1:0-8837 GCF_016433145.1 Gracilinanus agilis | reverse complement strand
TATATATATATATATATATATATTTGTTTTATCTTTCTTTTGAATGCATTTTTTCTGCTAAAAGTCTTTCTTGAACTTTTTAATATAATTCCAGATGGTGATAAGTATAATCATAATAAACAGTTATTATGTTTTCCCCTGTTGAAACTGTCCCTTGTCCTGAATATTTTCATTCTCCATTTGTGATTGACTTCTATATCCAGTTTAGCATCAAAGGTGGTTCAAGTGTTGTCCTTCTTGAAGGCTACAAATTGACTAAATGATCCCTCACTATCCCTTCTAGTTTTTAATCCTTCAGTTAAATCAACTTGAAAGTAAAGATAATCTTTTCCACACCATTGTAGGCACTTAAAACCTGAATAACAATAGCCCCAGCTGAGAGGTGAAATTCTAGCACAATAACCCAATCTTTTCATTTAACTCATTGTAAAGGCCACAAGAATTGATTGGAAATGTCATCTACATGCGTATTAAATAAACAATAACTAGATACTGATTCACAGGCTATGGTTTGGCAAGTCTCCTACTTAATAACCTAATTTGTTCAGAAATAAAATAAAATCAGTTTCTGAACATTACTGGGAACTTATAATTTAATTTACCAGTAATGCTTTTTTTCTTATATAATATCAATCTCTTCTGTCAGTTTTAGATATCTCATATTGTTTGGAATGCAAAGCTTATTTCAGTGATTGTTACCATCCTATGGATCATTAGGATTGAATATCTACTCACTTCTTGAAAAGAGATGGGATGGTGACAATGATTTTTTATCAACAAAACTTGTCATTTTCTAGCCATTTAGCATTTGAATAATGCCCCACCTTTATTTTTTCATTTAGAGAGTGTTCATTGTCTCCAATTTCTAAGAATGTTTTCTATGAGTATTGTCATTTCAGAAAAGATTTTATCACATAAGGAATAAACTGTAATGAAGTCTGAACCTGGGGGAGGCAGATTATTTTATAAAAAAGAAGATATATGGGCGTTTGCTCAGTATCAGTCAAGGACCTGAGTTGTAGGTAGGGTATTGAAAACTATTTAATATTGAAAGTGATTTTGGCTTCACAGTTGAATTCAAGAAGATTCTAGGTAATAATTCTCTTCCATCTTCTTTCTCTTCTTACTCTTGATTCTCAGTGTTCCAATCTCACCCTATCTCTTTAGAGAATCAACAAAAAATGTGTAAGGAACTGATTATATGAGAAATCAAATAGTACAATGGATAAAATTCAAGACTTAGGGTCAGGAAGGACTGAGTTCAAATCCTCCCTTTGACCATTATTTATAGTTCTTTGATGGCAAATCATTATTTAACCTCTTTTAATTTCAGTTTTCTTATCCATAAAAATGAAACTACTACTACTGACAGATGCAGCCCTTTCTATCCCTTACAAACTGTTTATAAGGCAAGTTAGAGGACTTTTCCTTTTAAATGAAGCACTTTGCAACTTCTATATGCGATGTAAATATCAGCTCTTAAGGAAGAGAAATGATCTTGAGATGACTAGTTGCCAGTTTTCAAGGAATTTGAAGGATAAATTGCTAACAGAAAAATATAATACATGTGGTTTTGCTTACAGACATGAATGAAGGAATAGTACTTATTAATGTTTGTTTTCCCCTTAGATATACAGGATCACCAAATGAACCTCCAGACAATAATTTTAGGAAAAAATACTGACTAATTATAACAAATCCAAAAGTCTAATTCATTTCCCTTTTTTCTGATTTCCCAGTAGTTGATTGCAAAAATACCAAGAAGTCGAAAGAACATAGAATATATGTAATCAAAAGCTAGTCTTTCCATTTGTAGGATTGTGATGATCATTCTATGAAAAGAAGGCCCATCACTGTCTGTGTAGGTATTTAATAAGTTTTTCTTGAATAAATTAATTTTATTAATAATTAAAACCTATTGAAATCCAAGAACATTCTTCTAGTTGAGTTCTGCTACAATTATGTCATGTTTTTCCAATTGTTTAGATCTAGTTTTAATTTTTTGGAAAGTGTTTTGTAGTTGTGTTTGTATAATTCCTATGTTTGTTTTGGTAGATAGATTCCTAAGTATTTTATATTGTCTAGGGTGATTTTAAATGGTGTTTCTCTTTCTACCTCTTGCTGCTGTGATGTGTTGGAAATATATAGAAATGCTGATGATTTATGTGCATTTATTTTGTATCCTGCAACTTTTCTAAAGTTGTTGATTATTTCTACTAGCTTTTTAGTTGATTCTCTAGGATTTTTTAAATAGACCATCATATCATCTGCAAAGAGTGATAGCTTAGTCTCCTCACTGCCTATTTTAATACCTTCAATTTCTTTTTCTTCTCTAATTGCTACTGCTAGTGTTTCTAGTACAACATTAAATAATAGAGGTAATAATGGGCATCCTTGTTTCACTCCTGATCTTATTGGAAAGGCTTCTAATTCATCCCCATTGCATATGATGCTTGTTGATGGTTTTAGGTATATACTGTTTATTATTTTTAGGAAAGGACATTCTATTCCTATATTTCCTAGTGTTTTCAGTAGGAACGGGTGTTGTATTTTTTCAAAGGCTTTTTCAGCATCTATTGGGATAATCATGTGGTTTTTGTTGGTTTGCTTGTTGATATGGTCAATTATGTGGATGGTTTTCCTAATGTGGGACCATCCTTGCATTCCTGGTATAAATCCCACCTGACCATGATGGATAACCCTCTTTATCACTTGCTGGAGTCTTTTTGCTAGTAGTCTATTTAAGATTTTTGCATCTTTGTTCATTAAGGAGATTGGTCTGTAATTTTCTTTCTCTGTTTTTGATCTCCCTGGCTTTGGAATCAGTACCATATTTGTGTCATAAAAGGAATTTGTTAGGACTCCTTCTTTGTTACATCAAATAATTTGTATAGTATTGGGATTAATTGTTCCTTGAATGTTTGATAGAATTCACTTGTGAATCCATCAGGCCTTGGTGATTTTTTCTTAGGGAGTTCTTTGATAGCTTGTTCAATTTCTTTTTCTGATATTGGATTATTTAAGTATTCTATTTCTTCTGCTATTAATCTAAGCAATTATGTCATGGTTAATTCCACACCCTTACCCAGACCCTTTATTTATGTCACTCAGTTGTCATCCTTAAACCACTTATGTGGTTTTTTTGCATAGAAGAAACTAACACTTTCTACTTTCTATGATGGCTTGCAACCTTTTATGCTTTTCAGTGCACTCAGTTCCATATTTCCATCAAAAATGAAATCTGATTTTTAAAATAAACTTAATTCCTTCTCTGTGTTGAACCTGAGAATTGTCTTCTTGTTGCGCTCTCTATAGAGCATGAATCAGATAATTTAATACATGGCTGTCTTATGAATGATTTAATTAAATTTATTCAATAACAAGAAATAATCAGATATGCTCGAGCAAAATTCACAAATTACAGAGACTCCTGTGGTTATTGTGGCAGAAAGGATATGGTTTTAGCATGTCAATCTACACCTAAATTCATTCTCTAATTTTCATTGTCATTGCTAATAAGAAATAAACATAGTTTGAATTTGTAGTCTATGAAAAAATCCAATACTCCTCCAAATATCTGTGTGTAGCAAAGCATGTCTTGGCAGTATGCAAAAGCAAATAACCAACCCCCCCCCAATATAAATTTGACCCAATTCCATTTTGGTCTCTATCATCTTAAAATTCTTGTTTTAAAACCTACAAAACAACCAGTGAATCTTTTCTTTTCTTCAGAGTTCTCCTCTTTCTTGTATACAAATATCTCAATTTCCTTACTTTCCAGTAAAGCAAATGGAGTTTTAAAAGAAGCATATTTATCAGTGAATCATTTTAGACTATAACTTCAAACCTTGGAAATTGGAAAGTATAAAACTCTTGTTCCTATATGATTTAAATTGGCTTATACTTCACAGTTTGCACTTTATATATAAAATTATTTGTTATATGTGCACAAAAACTTAAAATATGAGCTTCAAATAACTGGTTTTCTTTACATTTTGGGTTCCATAGCTGTGAAATGAAAAGCCTTAGTTAAATTTGTCTGACCAGTCTCTAGAGTTATAGGGATTCAGTTGACTATTTGTCTTTTAAGCATTTACTGAAAGACCTATATGGAAAAGAAATTGCTCAGTAATGAAAATATATCACCCCTAAAACCTCAAATCCCTTTTGGTGAGAACTTCATAAATTTCATAACTATTCCCAGTGGCCTCAGGTATGTTTCAGAAATGAAAAAATAGTTTAAAAGGAAATATCTGTTCAGGAGAAAGTCCCAATATGTTTCTAGAGAACTTGTACTAAGAATGGTTTGCTAAGAAGGTCCCATAAGTGGCAAGAATATATACAATTATCCTTTCAACATCCAAATACAACACTTATCTGTGAAATTTTTGTCAACCTTAAGTTGATTTTCTTTAAGAATATATAATACATTGTTAAAACTATGTTGTAGAAGTACATGGATAGTTTGAGAATAAAAGTTAAGTATAATATATGATGAATAAATGGAGGAGGAGGAAACAGCTTTTACATAAATATAAAATAAACCAATTAGAAATATCCTCAGAAACCAAATGAGTCTGTATAAAATGAATATACCATTTAAAATTAAGAGATGATTTATTCAATTAGAGAAAAATGAGATGAAAGTATTATCTTTTTCCTTTCATATCTCAATGTTGTATTCTCTAACTGCCATTATTTCAGCTGATTAAAAAGGTACATATTGTTGGATTAAGTTTCCAAACCTTTAGAGAGAAAGAGAGAGAGAGAGAGAGAGAGAGAGAGAGAGAGAGAGAGAGAGAGAAAGACAGAGAGAAAGACAGAGAGAGATAGAGAGAGAGAGAAAGCGAGAGAGAGAGAGAAATAATGAAAGTGAGAAAGAGAGAGAGAGAAAGAGAGAGAGAAAGAGAGAGAGAGAGAGAGAGAGAGAGAGAGAGAAATTAAGTGTATGGGGGAATATGTTTCAATATAAATAATAAAGAGATAGAGAAAAGATGACTATGGTAGCAATGGACTAAAGTAGATGAAAGAAAAGTTTATAAAGAAAATATGTGTTCCAGTCAACTCCACTGCTAAGTGGATTTATCAAGTGGTAGTATTTTATAGTGGAAAGAATGGGTATAGAGAGAGATGAAATCTTAATTCAAACACTACCTCTGACCCTTACTCATTGTGAGAAACTGAATGAGTCATTTACCCTCTCTGGATAGGTTTCTTGTGTGAAAAATGAGGATAATATCTATTGTATAATTCAGAGTCCTCATATCTTGAGGAAAACAAGAAATAATGTTTGTAACTCTTCTCAATTTTCCCTCTCCCATGATATGGCAGAACAGATCAGGATAGTTATGAAAGCAAGTTAGGGCCACGGAATGAAGAGAAAAAGAGCATTTGGATACTCAATTGGATGGAAGAAATCGAAGGAAAGGATATAAAAATGATATGAGACTGGACAGAATGACATAATAAGATAAAAAACATGGGAAAAAATGGCAACTGACCTGGAGTCAGCTAGTATCTCTCCCTCTGGTTATTTTCTTTAGCCTTGACTAATATTTACATTAAAAGGCCAGATTCTTTGAGCTTGAGATAGACCCAGATGTGGAAATTCAAGTGAAACCCAGAAATAAACAAGAGGAATGGTCAGAGTGTTATGACCAATAGCCATGGCAGCAAGCAGAACAAGACCACATCAGATTCAGGTTAAGAAGGGCCATAAATAGTACTGCAGAACCCATCAAGGATTCCCAAAACCTAACCTCACAATGGAAATCTATGAGTGGCCAATGCCTTTCTCACATTGGAGCAACATAAGAGAGAATTTAGGATGTGAGTACCTGAACTAAGTTTTTGTGAACTCATGAATTTTGGTTTGCTTGCAAAAGGGGATTTGAAATTGTTCCAAGCATGATACTAAGTAATGGAGATATAAATTCATAGGAGAATGTGGACAAGAGAAGGGCATTTCATTTTACAAATAACCAGGATGGTATATAGAGGCAAATGGTGAGTAAATGGGCAGGTTCTTTCCAGTAGTAATGGCAGCATTGATTTGTTTATGGTTATAGAAATAGCAAGAGGAGGGAGCATGCAGCATAAGGTACACACAACTTGTAAGAAGATGGCCAGAGAATAAAATG
Source organism: Gracilinanus agilis (assembly GCF_016433145.1). Taxonomy (NCBI): domain Eukaryota; kingdom Metazoa; phylum Chordata; class Mammalia; order Didelphimorphia; family Didelphidae; genus Gracilinanus; species Gracilinanus agilis. Next base: position 2,697 of record NW_025390571.1, on the reverse strand, counting down.
ACTCCTTTCTGGAGCCAGCCTAGATAAAACAACCTAGTTTTGTAATAGCCAATCAGGAGATCTGGGCACCCAGGGTTGGAATTCTGGAGCTCAAAGTGTTAGATCTATCAGAGCATGGTCTTTGGTGTTGGTGGCAAGAAGTCTGAAAAGAAGATATCTGGATTTTTAGTGTTAAGGTACTGCTTAGATCTTGAAATATATCAATGTTTACCTCAATTTGCACTTAAATTAGTGTAAAAGGACTTTGGAAATCACCCCAGTCCCCTTCATGTTGCAGATGAAGAAAGTGAATCATGGAGAACAAGTAGGTTGCCCAAAGTTAGACAAGATATGTTAGCAAGGACAATCTCCTGAATCTGCCATCCTGTTTTGATGGTGACATCCTCAGATTTTGGCATTTATGTAATATTAAGAAAGCTTGAGGCATTTATAACTAATGAATTTAAGTAAGTAGGCAAAATCTAACACCCGGCAGGCTCAGTGAGGACAGCAATGATTCACAAGTTACAGGCTGAGAAAATCTGCTTCCCTAACTCTTTCTTCCCTGCTGCCTCTCCTCAGGATACTTCCTTATTTCTTGGTGAACTGGGACAAATTTCTCCCTATATTCCAGTATTCCTCCTGTGCAGCCCACATGCCTTCAAAATGCCTTGTGTCAAAGTAGATATTATTGGAACCACTTATCAAGTGGGATGGGAGAGGGGAGTTAGCTTCACCAGACTCAGGGCTAATGGAATCTGTGCACATCATTTCCACCCACTGTTTTAATAATAGAATTCACAATGCCCACTCCAGACATTACCCCCACACTTCCTATCTTGAGTTCACTACTTCAGGAGAAAAATTTATTTATCTTTCTCCCACTCATCTTTTTCCTTACACATATATCTTCTCTACTTAAAGAATATGAAAATATATGCTAACATATACCCACATATTAGCATATTTATTTATGTGAATATTGATAGATACATAGGCATGGATGTGTGTTTGTACAATATTTATCTCTTCCATATCTTTTGTCTAGATCAATTTATTCCTATTAAAAATACATGTGTCCCAGGATATACTTTAGATTTGCTTTGTGTAAAACACCTAATATATCAATAATATTTGAGAATTATATTGATTATTATAATTTATTTTTATGATACAATAAAACATGCCATTCCAGTCTGAAATTCACTCTTTCCTAAGCATATATTGATCATTCTTTCACTCCCTTCCCATCCTCATTATCATCCATGAGTTATTACTAGCAATAGTTGACAAAAGAAACCTGTAATCGTTTTATCTAACTGGCTCTTCTACTGTGTATGATGAAAAGAAAGATTTAATAATAATAAATGAGCTACTTTCTTCTGATCTGTAAAACCACAAAGCATGGGAAAATTTAGTGGCACACACTAACAAGGAATTCCATCCAAAGGAAAAACCTGACACTGTAAAGAAATACAACATTAATATAGGCCTGGGGCTCCTTTGTGAAATTAGAGCACCGCACAAAACTAATGTAATACAGTATGAAGAACTGACCACTGATCCAATATACTAGAAATTTCTTAGAAATTCATTGCATAGGAGGTTTGCTTGGTGATAACTCATTTCATTAGCATAGATTACAGTCATCCCTTATCTCCCTTGGGTTGACTGGCTAAAAAATTCGTCACCTGGCACCCAACATGGTTATAAGTTGGCTGGCTCTTAGAGGCAGGTAGACACATGGATCAACACAGGGCCTATATTCAAAATCTTTTCAACTACCATAACATTATCATTATAAATTGTATTTATATAGCACTTTACACTTTGTAAAGAACATGCCATAACAATTCTATTAATTTCAGAACTATATAAAGGATTATTTGATCCTCACAACAAAATCTGTGAAGTAGTTGCTATTGTTATACCCATTTTACAAGTGAGGAAACTGAGGATGAAAAGATATTAAGTGATTTATCTTAGATCACACAATTAATAAGGGTTAATAAAGAGAAGAACTGAATCTTCTTGACTCCAGGTCTAGCACTCTATTTACTGTCATTACTGTCATAATCTTTTTTAAAATCCTGTATTATCTCCAAGAGTAAGAAGATGGCTTTAGGAAAGGTCTTAAAACCACAAAAAAATATATAATCAATAAGCAGTAAAATATCAGAGAAAATGGAATCATAGCTTAATTCAGATTTCAGAGGAGGGCAATATATTTGATGGTAAAATCCAGAGTAATATGCAATCAGAATCAAATAGAAAAATATCCCTGAAAAAATATAAGTTGCTTATTTACTTTGAAAATCATGTTATCTGTATTTTACTGTATTTTTATTTATTTTCTTAAATATTTCTCTCTTACATTTTAATCTGTTAAGGGAAGCCTTCCTCAAGTTTGATACCTCTAAATTATAATCTATACTTAGCAACAATATCAATTAAACCTATACATTAAAATCTCGAGGCTGTTCAAAACCTCTGAATATTTAGTTCATTTCCAAATGTAAAGCTAGAATTTAAAAAATAGCTTCCTACAAACACAGAAGGGGGAACCAATCAGGAATAGGTCAGGAAGGGAAAAATATGTTGGGGAAACATCACAAAGGGATATTTTAAAATGCTATTGATTCCAGAGTATTTATATAGCTCTGATGAAGCTATCATATTACTTTAGAAATTCCGTTTGAATAAGCTTACTTTTTTTTT
>NW_025390570.1:0-6218 GCF_016433145.1 Gracilinanus agilis | reverse complement strand
AGGAAGGAAGGAAGGAAGGAAGGAAGGAAGGAAGGAAGAGGGAAGGAAGGAAGGGAAAGAGACAAGGAGGGAGGGAGCAGGGAAATAAATATTTATTAAATGCCTACTATGTGCCAGGCATTGAACTAAAGGTTTTTACAAATTTTATCTCATTTGACCATCACAACCACTTAATGTAAGTGCTATTATCTCCATTTTACAGATGAAAAAACTGAGTCAAACAGAGTTTAAATGACTTCCCCACAGTTAGGACACAGCTGAGGTTGGATTTGAACTCATGTCTTCAAGACTGCAGGCACAGCGTTTTAGTCATTGTTCTACCTGGCTGTCCAAGTAGCAGAGGAATGAATATGACAGCAGAATGTCAGTCTTCAGAGATGAGAATTATTATACATGATGGGAACTGTCATTAACAATAAAATTATGACAGTCCGTGGCCAAAGCCCATCTCCAGCCAAAGGCTGCTGCAATAGTCTAATCAGAGTGATAGGTTGGAACTGATGTGTTAAGTTCATGGTATGGGTCACTTCTTTCTTTTCTTCTTTTTTTTTTAAGAATGTTTTAAAATTTATTTTTTATAATCTTTCCCCATAGTTACATGATTCATGTTGCCTCCCTCCCTTCTCTCTTGCTCCCTCCCAGAACTGACAAGCAATTGCACTGGTTTAAATATGGCTCATTACTCAAAAGCCATTTATTTCCATGTTATTCCTATTTACAATGGAGTAATCTTTTAAAACCCACAACCCTGAGGCATATGATATGGGTCACTTTGAAGTCTTATATTAAGGTCTTGGGGTGGTTTGGTTTTTTTTTTTTTGGGGGGGGGGCGGGTGCCCTCTGCCCGATCCTGCAGGGATCTTTTCCACAAGACCAAACCGTGGTAATTCCATGAGGGCAGACCCTAAATATAACCCAAACCTGAACTATCCTACGAGATTTTCCCAAAGCAGCTGCAGGCAGGGGTATAACAAGCCAGTGTCTGATTCTTTGTGACCCCTTTGGGGATTTTCTTGGCAAAGATACTGGAATGGTTTGCGCTTTCCTTCTTCAGCTCACTTTACAGAGAAGGAAACCGAGGCAGACAGGGTGAAGTGACTTGCCCAGGGTCACACAGCTAGTAAGTGTTGGAGGTCACATTTGAACTCGGGAAGATGCGTCTTCCTGACCACAAGCCTAGAAGTCTATCCACCGTACTACCCAGCCGCCCCGGCATGAGCCAGAGTGGACGGAGGAACCGAAATCTGCTTTCTTTTGGGGGGAAAGGGTCGAACTTGCTCCAAGTCCCGAGGGAGAGCTGGGCACTGGCTGCATCCCAACAAGACAATGCAAGAGAGCTTTCCTGCTCTTTCCTTGCTGACAGCCTGAGCGGGCAGCCTTTCCTGCCTCAGCCGGCCTTTGGTAATGGGGACGTGTGCGGGGAGGGCACTGCGGGGGGCGCGCTGTGCTGCTCTGTCTGCGAAGGTGTGTACACAGTACGTGGGGCTTGTGAGTGCGCACTGCATACCTGTGCGCTGTGTGTACATACGTGTTCACATGTGTCGTGTGTGCAGGTGCCCCCCATCCCGGGGAGTGTCCTTACAGTCCCCTCATCCCATCGGTCCTCTGCATCAGACCCAGAGGGGTCCTTTCTGGGCCGTTTCCCCAGCTGTAAATGAAGACGGGGGCGGGGGGGGGGCTCTGAGAGGGCCAGATTCCGGGCTTTCTCCCCGGGTGACTCTGGGCGTGCTGTGGCCCAGCCTTGGGCTGCTTCAGTTTCCCCAACAGTCCAATTCGGAGCTGCCTCGGAGGGCTTCAGCTGGAGGTGTTAGATTCGCGGCTTCCTCTCGGGAAGGACTTGGGCCGGCCGTGCTTCGGCTCTAGGTTACGTCAGTTTTCCAGGTCCTAAGGTCCCGCCCAGCTCGGGCCGGCCTCGGTTTCCCCAGTTGTAAAGTGGGAGGGGGGACCTCTGAGGACCCGCCCAGTTCCGGCCTGCCTACCAGCGGCTGCCTCAGTTGCCCGCACCTCACCTTCTGTACTCCAAGTACTCGTCCACGGCGGCGGCGGCTCCCGGGGATAAGGTCAGCCGCTCCATGGCGGCCTCCGGGCTACCGCAGAGTCCGGGCGCTTTAGGAGCGATAGTGGAGAACGGCCCACCCCTGCTCAAGGGCTGCTCCCGCCTGTTACCCTGGCGACGCGGGAGGCTCGCCCCGCCACGGGCCCAGGGTGACCACGGCTTGTCAGGCGCTGTATCGGGCCGTGCGCGCGCGCGCTTCCAGTCACGGCCACGCGGACGCTCCCGGGGCGCTTCCTCGCTGCCCCCTGCGCCGTCCCGCCTCCTCCTGGCTGCCGGCCGGGACTCCGCCGTGGCTTGCCACCCCGCCGTAACATCGCAGGCTCTCTACAGCCAGTTATTGTCCCAACGTAGTCACCGCGGCCCCGCCGGGCTGGGAGCACCTGGATGGCTCCCTTCCGATCTCTGAATCCCCCCCGTGTAGAACAGGGCGTGGCGCCTAATCCTGAATGGGACTGACGACCCCCCTGTCCTCCCCATCGACCCCACACACACACACTCGCACCTTCTCCCTTCTTTGTTTCTGCCCCGCCGCGGCTTTGAGAGCCTCAGGGACCTGCCCGGTTCTGTGTCTCCCTTAAGTCAGGAGCCCTTTAGGAAGCGCCTACTCTGTGCCCGGCGCTGGCCCCGGGGACCCAGAAGCAAAAGAGCCCTTTCCTCCGGGAGCGGGAGACGCCAAACGAACAAGCTCTAGAGGGGAGAAGGAGGACGTTCTGAAGAGCCGGGAGGTCTGGGAATGAGGAGGGCTGGGGAAGGCTTCCTGTAGAAGGTGGGCTTTTAGTCCGGACCTCTAGGAAGTCAGGGAAGCCACCAGGAGGAGGTGAGGAGGGAGAACTTTCTGCCTATGGGGAACAGCCTGGGGGAAATGGCCAGGCTTGAAAGACTGCTTGTTCACGGAACTGCAAGAAGCCTCGCGTTTCTGGATTGGGGAGGTTTTGTCCGGGAGTGAGGGGTGGAGAGCGGAAGGCCAGGTTCGAAAGGGCTTTGAATGCCAAATAGAATTCGATATTTGATGGGGGGGGGGGGGCGATAGGGAGCCATTATAGTTTGCTGAGAGGGGATTGCATATGGATTTAAGGAAGCTAAACAGGGGGGAAGCTGGGTAGCTTAGTGGATGGAGAGCCAGGCCTAAAGATCAGAGTTCCTAGGTTCAAATCCGGCCTCAGACACTTCCCAGCTGTGTGACCCTGGGCAAGTCACTTGACCCCCATTGCCCACCCGTAACCATTCTCCTGCCTTAGAGCCAATACACAGTACTGACTCCAAGACGGAAGGTGAGAGTTTAAAAGAAGGGGAAAAAAAAAAAAAAAAAAGGAAGCCGAACAGACAGTGGGTAGTGAGACTTGAGACAGGCTGACCAGCGGGCAGCTATTGCAGTAGTCTAGGTGTGCGGTGATGAGGGCTTGCACTAGAGCAAGGAGGCCCGTCGAAGACTAGTTCCAGGGAGTGAAATAAATAGATGAGAAATGCGCAAAGGTGAAACCGGCAGACCTTGGCAATAATTCCAGGCGGTGGGGAGTGAGAGAGAGGGAGGAATGGAGGATGCCACACCGTTCCGAGCCCGGGGAACTGAGAAGATGGTGTTTTGTAGACTAAATCGCCCCAGTTCCTTCCATTAATCATCGCATGACATGATCTCCAGGTCCCCGAGCAGCCTCATCACTCTCATCAGGACGCTCTCTGACTGTCAACATTTTTCCAGAAATGTGCATGCCCCGGAACACACACACACACACACACACACACACACACACACACACACACAGGATAGGTGAAGCCATTACCCATTCAATTCCAGCTCCTTGTTTTGGGGTTCGCTGTTCTAAGCAGTTAAGATCATTTGGGATATTGACTCTGTCACCCCTCACAGCTTCCTGCTATTGCCTTCTGTGCCCTCATCAAAGTCATGTAGAAGCATGTTTAAATAGTATGGGCTGAGGGGCAGCTGGGTAGCTCAGGGGATTGAGAGTCAGGCCTAGAGATGGGAGATCCTGGGTTCAAATCCGACCTCAGACACATCCCAGCTGTGTGACCCTGGGCAAGTCACTTGACCCCCATCGCCCACCACTCTTCCACCAAGGAGCCAATACACAGAAGTTAAGGCTTTTAAATAAACAAACAAACAAATAAATAAGCAAATAAATGAACAGATAAATAAATGAATGAATGAATAAGTGGATGGGTAGATATAGATAGATAGATAGATAGATAGATAGATAGATAGATAGATAGATAGATAGATAGATAGATAAGTAAGTAAATAAATGAATGGATGAATGGTATGGACTGAAACAGATTCCTGGGACCCTGCCCTGTGAGCTTCACTTCACTTCAAACTTGGGATAGATAAACTTAAAACAAAAAAAGGAGAAATCCTACTTCTCTCCAAAACTCCCCAAAGAGGCAGCAGTTAACGGGTCCCTTTTCTGAACATAGAAATGTCACTCCTGCCTCCAGCTAGGGTGGAGCCTCTCGGTTCAGTTCTGGCTTTGTATTCCAGGGCTTGTGTACATTTGAAATAGTTAATCATTGTGTGCTGATTGACTTTGATAACTGTATGAATGACTGAGCCATGCTGAATGTCAAAGATTTCTTTTTTTTTTTTTTTTTTGAAAAGTGACATCAAAGAAAACAAATCCGTCTCTCTACACCGTCTCTTAGTTCTTCTTTCAGAGACCGCGGATTTGACCTTGGAGAGAGATTTTATGGTTAATTGCAAGTTCGTCTCTGTATCTCAGTTTCTCCAACAGGAGAGTATGAATAATGTCTCCTCCCATTATCTTCCCCGTTGGAGCCTTGAGTGCCTTAATCATTTCCTTTGTGGAAAGCCTGATCCATGTAAATTCTAGGTATCATCATCATTACTGGCACCAAAGATTCATTCAGTGCGTGGTATTTATGTACAGGTCCCGGGCTTGTTACTGGGCATACAAAGAGACACAAAACAACCTCCTTCTGCCCTGAAGAGGCTCCCCTTCCCCCCCCCCCCCAGTAAAAAGACCTCCCAGATACACAAAATGAGGGGCAATGCGGGGAGGTGGCTGCTTCGGCCCATACAAAAGGAGGCTTTTTTTTTTTTTTTTTTTTTTTGCTTTCCTCCTTAGAGAAAGAATGAGAGAAAATGAATGCTCCAAGATGCCGAGGAAAATGGAAATGAGATGAAAGAAAAAAGAATCAAAGGCCGGAGCATTTTCCTGGTCCTATCCTAGGAAATTATTTTTTAATACTAATATTTTCCACTCAGAGGCCACATGTCCTAATAGATAAAGAGGCTGGGCTTGGAGGCGAGAAGGCCTGAGTTCAAATCCCATCTCTGTCACTCCAGGGTGAGGAGTGAGAGCTTCAGTGCCCTGGGCTAATCTGTAGGAAATGCTGATCTGCAACCTTCTAACTACAGGCCTTACACAGGCGTTTTGTCCTCTCCGTCTTGGGTGTCCTCTGAGGCACCACAATTCCTAATTTGTCATTAGCACAGACGATGTGTTTTTAAAACCCTTTTTGAATCCCTCTGAGTGGCCCTCAAGTGGGACATCTGGATTAGCTGGCATATCTGCGCCGGGCTCCGGGATCTGGACTTTGGCCAAGCTGTCCCCTCCCCAGCCCACCCCCCTCTCTATTTTTGCTCACTCAGAGATTTTTGTACTGAAACAGCTTATGGAGGGCTGAGCTTGTGTGACTTCTCCAGCCTAGGGAGAACGTGGACGAGAGCTACATTTTACCGAAAGGGAGTGAGATAAAAAGGGAGTGAGGAGCTCTAAGGTCCCTGCTAGCTCCAATCCCCACAGGCCTCCAGTGTGCTCTGCCTGGCATTCCACTGATAGCCAGGCACTTCACCCGTGGTTAGGATTTGTATTAGCCATACTGGGAGATAGTAAACTCCCTGGCCCAGGGTGGGGGTATTTTGCTACCCAGAGAGCTAATCACAGAGCCTAAAAAACAGGAACTTAGTGTTTGAATGGAGTTTGCTGAATTGCTCTCCCCAGGCAGACGTTAGCTGGCTCAGGAGTGGTGCTGAGAGGGTCCTCTCAGTGTAAGGAAAGTAATGGGTGGGAGGGAGGGAGAGAGAAGGGAGGAAAAGAGGAGGGGAAGAGAGAGAGACAGAGACAGAGACAGAGACAGAGAAAGAGAGAAAGAGACAGAGACAGAGAGAAAGAGACAGAGAGAG
>NW_025390569.1:0-7088 GCF_016433145.1 Gracilinanus agilis | reverse complement strand
AGCCCCCTCCCGCTCCCATAGCCTTGGCCTGAACCCCCACCCCACCCCAGTTACCCTTCTCCTCCCCACCTCTGGGCCTGCTGCGGCAGGGTGTGGCCGGCCGGTCCAGTGGTCAGAGCCCTCCAATGGGAGCCCCGCAGCCCAGGACTCCCCTCAGCCTTACGGGCTCCTTGACCTTGGGCAAGTGAACGGAGCCTCAGTTTCCCAGGCTGTCAGATGAGAGGGGAGGGGTCCCCGGAGTTCTCCTCTGCCAACCTCAGTCGGGCTTTTCCATCACAGCAGGAGTTTGGGCTCCGGATGCCCCTTCGTGATCCTGAAAATGCCGGCGGGCGGCAGAGAGTCTCCCTCCAAGAGAGAGTACTTCAAGGATGCCACGTTCCCCGCCTCTGACTCTTCCCTCTTCTGCACCTTTGCCACTCCCCTGGCGCAGTTCCGAGAAGAGATCACCTGGCTGCGGCCTCAGGTGAGGGCTGACCAGTGGCCTGGCCTCAGTTCAGCTTAGCACTCGCACACAGAGCCCTCCCGTGTTCAGTGCCAAACGCCAGGCCAAGGGGATGTTAGAGAAAAGTAATTGGCCTCAAAAAATTGAAGGGATTTTCACATCTCCTGAGGCCTAAAGGCCTTGTGAATGGGATCGCGGAGCCAGGAGATGGGCCTCAAAAACCATAAACTAGGCGGAGGTCTCTGTGTGATGCTGTGCCCTGGCTCTGGCTCTGGGGCTTAAAATTCCTAATTCATGACCAGGAGGAAGATTCTGAGGCTTAGCCAAAGGAGAAGCTTCCTGGGCATGAGAGCAATCCCAGAGTGGCTGCAGGCCTCTGGGAAGGGGTCAGAGGACTGGTGGTGAGGTTAGCCCTACTCAGGCAAAGGTGGGCCCAGAAGGCCTCCAAGGTCCTGCCATACAGTGCTGGGATTTAGATAATCTGCTTCTCAGATTGTGGGTTGGGTAGAAGATAAAGCCAGGGACCACGGACATAGGCGTCTGTCCATATATGTCCCTCCCTAGTTCAAGTCAAGAAGCATTTATTGAGCACTTACTATGTGCCAGGCGCCAAGCGAGGTGTTGAGGAAATGAAGGATAAATAGGAAACATTCCCAGCTCGCAAGGAGCTCACTGAGGCCTCCAACAAAACTGTGAGCACCCTGTAAGCAGGGAGCCGGCTCTGCTGCCCATTTGTGGAATGCAGGAAGGGCCAGTGGTGTGGAGGGCCAGGCCTTTCTCAGGGCACCTACAAAGGGTGAGAGGCCCTAAGAAAACAGTGTTGAACCACTGATCTGTTTGCGCTATGCATGTCACCAGAAGCCCAGGCCCCCACTGTGCTGTGTTCCATGGTCTCATTTCTCAGCCATTGGATTCAGGCTGTGCCAGCTCTTTATTTGCGTCCCTCTAGCACATCCTCATGTGTGTGTTCTCATGCTTTTGTTCATGTTGGGGGTGTCTCTTCAGGGCTTTTCTAACTGGCTGTTAATTTGTGTGGAGTTGTTCCATCTTTACATCTCTGTTGTGAGTGTCTGGAGGTCAAGGGTCACATGCCATCTAGTACTGGAGACAGTTGGGAAAATTTGGTCTGGAGCCCTGCTGCCTAGACATGACTAACTGGGAATAGTTTTTCTTTATTTTAGGAAATTTGTTCCACTCCTCGATTATTCCCAGATAACCCCCAGGAAGGCCAGATAAAACAAGGGATTCTGGGAGACTGCTGGTTCCTTTGTGCCTGTGCAGCCCTCCAGAAGAGCAAACACCTCCTTGATCAGGTAAGGGGCCCTGAAAGGCCAGGCTGCTTCTGCTCTGTTTCTGGGCTGCACTCAGGAAGCCCTTCAGAAAGCTGTCGAGGGAGCAAACAGTGGCAGGAAGTTGGGAGAGAGGCCATCGAAGCTTTTGCTGTTTCAGGCCCCTCTGTTGTGGCTTCTCAGGATGGTTAGTTAGTCAGAAATGTGAAGACCCGCCAAGTGGTATCAGTCGGGGGAGCTTAAAAGCAGAGGCACAAACTGTTTGTTTCTTCTTTACCAGCTGAAGGGGATGCCCCTCGCCTGCTGGCGAAATTAGATCCAGTTTATTTCTGGGCCGTTCTGACACCTCCAGAGCCTGCCAGTGCCCTTAGGGGTTTACGGTTAATGAAGTACAATTATTCTTCATATTGGAAAAAGAGCAGAACTTGTTATTCCCGGCTTGCTGCCATAGTTGTATCTCCTCACACATCTGGAGGATTGTGGATGGCATGTGGAGGAGATTACTCATGGTCCTCTAGGCCAGTCAGTTCTGCTGGCACAGATGGGTTTGGGGGATCTCAGAGATATCCCTGAGCTTTGCATCAACGTCCAGTGACAGTCATCCTTTCACCCCAGATATGGGGTTGCATCATTGCCTAAGCCTTCTGACAGGTAGCCTGTTGAGTTAGACGTTGATTGGCTAACATTCCTGAAGCAGAGAAGGCAGCACAGCAGTGTAGCTTGGGGCAGTTCGAAGGGACTTGCCCCCTGAAGTCAGAAACGAGCAAGGTTGGGCCAAGGCCCGTTTGTGAGGCAGCAAAAGCTGTGTTTGCGCTCAGGTTAGTTTAGAGACCTTTTCTGACAGTGGAAGGTCAGATAGGACTCTCGGCTCTCGGCTCACTTGATCTGGTCCTGAAGTCTTGGGCTGAAAAGCTGTTTTCATTTTCATGGTTTATTAAATTTCCCAGTGTCCCAGGCAGCCCTTGGAGACAAGCAGCCAGTCTGTGTCACTGGACGGAGTTTCCACATTGGGTCTTCTTTGATGAAATCTCCATTCCAGGCACTAACGACGTTCAGAATGCTGAGAAATTCACTTGTCTCTTTCTTAGATAGTGTGCTCAGAAGCCCTGTGGATAGAGGCCTTCTCCAAGGCATTTTCTGGTTTTCTCTGTTATGACTTCTCCCCAGCACTATCTCTCCTTGGCAGGTGATTCCGCCAGGACAGCCCAGCTGGCCAGATCTAGCCTATCGAGGGTGTTTCACCTGTCGGGTGTGGCAGTTTGGAGAGTGGGTGGAGGTGACCGTGGATGACCGCCTGCCTTGCCTTGGGGGACGTCTGTGCTTTTCCCAGTGTCAGACTGAAGATGTGTTCTGGCTCCCCTTGCTGGAAAAGGTGTATGCCAAGTATGTGTGCCAGTGCCCAGGGCCCTGTTGGGGGGTTGGGGGGGAAAGGAACCGAGAGCCTCTCCGGGCTGCCTTAGGTAGGTGCCCCTTTCTTCTGCTTGGCATCAGAAGCCCATTTGAGCCTCAAGAGACCTGGAGACCAGCGCTGGGGTCTGGAGTTAACCCTGAAGGGCTTGCGATCTGCCTCCTTTGTCCTCATCTGCCTGGAGGTGGATCGCAGGACAGGACTGTCCACAGAAGGGCCCGGCTTTCCTCTCCCTTGTTCATTTCTGCAACCACCTCAGCAGTATTGATCTGAGAGGGAGAGGCTTAGAGGAAGTCTCTATCTGCTTGTTTATCCTTGTTTCTTATTGATTGGGATGACTTGGGCAAACAGGGAAATGCATTTCCATCCCACAGTCGCCAGGATAACGACAGCCCCTATTTAAGTAGTACTTGAAGGCGATGTTAGCTCATGTCAGCTTTTATGAGTTTGCAGCTCAGCTAAAGCAGGATGAAGCAAGAGGCTCCCATTTGTTCTTGGCCAGGCACATGTGGGTGAGGAGCGAGCATTTTTGTTCCTCCTTCCTTAGATCCGCTGGGCTTGCGCCCTGGAAAAGGGGACCGGATGGAAACTGCACAGATAGGAAGTGGCTGGCTCTTGTAAATGCAAAGATTGTAAATGCCTGGAGAGAGACAGGATTGATGGAGGGAGTGTGAGCAGACAGTGAGTAGAATAGGGCCGGATGCTGCGCAGGAAACCAAGGAAGCAATCTGCCTTGGCGCAGAGGGACGGAGGAAGCCAAGCTAAGCAGGTGGAGTGGGGAGGGAGGAAGAGGCTTTGGGCTATCCGTAGTGTGGGCGTAAGTAAGGGATTCAGGTAATGGGGGATTCCTTGTAGGGCCTCGATGTGTTTCCTCATTGTGGCTGTGCTTTCCTAGGGTGTATGGTTCCTATGAACATCTGTGGGCAGGGCAGGTGGCAGATGCCTTGGTGGATCTAACTGGAGGTCTGGCAGAAAGGTGGAGCCTGAAGGACCCAGGAAGAAATAATGACAAGCCAAGCAGTCTTGGCAACGTGGAGCAGAGGACCTTCCGCAGGCTGCTGGACCTCAAGGACCAGTGTGTGATAAGCTGCTCAGTGCTCAGCTCCAGGGAAGGTAATGTTGGCCCAGGCTCTGGCTCAGACACCCTGGTGGGGCGATCACATCTGCCCTGACCCCTCTCCTCTTTAGAACCTGGTTTTCCTTATGTCTTGGAGGCTTTCACTACCCCCCAGAGTTTTCAGAACATACATTGCTAGTGGCCTCAACCTCCAATCCTGGCTTTGGAAGTGAGGTATCTGCCCCGACTAAAGCTTCCTCCCCAAGCTGGTTTCTTCATTGGATCCTGGATCTCAGGTGAGCTTTTTGCTGCTACCACAGGGAGGATTTCTATTGAAAGACCTTGTGCTTGGGCCACAGGAGTGGGCTTCCTCCTTTCTCTTCTCTAGGGCTTGGCCACCTTAATCATGTGAGCAGTTCAGAAAATAAATTTGACTTTATCCATGGGGAATTTCAAAGTATAAATTATATACAGGCCAGAGAGGCCACATTACTCACTGAGCCTGGCACAGGTCCACTTTGTTATATTCGGGCCCCTTCCCAGAAATTACTATTTTCCTCCTAACTCTGTCTCTGTTGGTCTCCAGGCCTGAGACTGGCTCTGTGCTGGAACCCCCTGGGGCCCTCCTGGAGAACTGAACTCTTTACCTTTTGGATTCTTCCCTCCAGTCTCTGGGCAGCTGATCCCCAACTGCCTATCCCAGGAAACTCTTCATTGACATTTTCTTGGCTCTCACTCTCAGCTCCTTATTCCATTTTTCTTTCTTTTTTTTTACACAGAAAAAACAATTTTTAATCTTAATTTTTTTAAAGTTTGAGCCAAATTCTCCCTTCCCCCCTCCCCAAGATGGCAAACAATCTGATATAGATATTATGTGTGCAGGAACGTAAAACATTTTTCCAGATTAGTCATTTTGTGGAAGAAAACTCAAACAAAAGAAAAATGAAGAAAGGCATATATTATGTCTTGGTCTACACTCAGATTACATTGGTTCTTTCTCTGGGGGCAGAGAGGATTTTTCATCCTGAGCCCTTGGGAATTTTCTTGGATCATTGTACTGCTAAGATTAGCAAAGTCATTCACAATTGTTCCTCATAGAGTATTGCTGTTAATGTGTATGATGTCTTTTTGGTTTTGCTTACTTCAGTCTGCATCAGTTCATGGAGGTTTTTCCAGGTTTTCTGAAGTCATCGTTTCCTATAGCACAGTAGTATCCCATCACAATAGTATATACCACAACTTGTTCAGCTGTTCCCCAAATGATGGACATCTCTATACTCTCCAATTCTTTGCCACCACAAAAAAAGCTGCTCTAAATATTTTTATACAAGTAGGTTCTTTTCCATTTTTTATTTTATTTTTTATTTATTTGGGATATAGACCTGGTTGTGGTTTTGCTGATCAGAGGGTAAGTAGTTTTAAAGCCCTTTAACCCTTATGTGTCTTAAATGTCCTACCCAATACAACTGGGTTTCCAAGATGTTACATTTCCTTTTATAGAAGAACTTATATACTTTCATGACCGTACATTAATGATCGTTTCCTAATAAGCTCATTAGTATTATATATTATTATTCTTGTACTCACCACAAAACTAACCCACAGAAGTACTTCAGATGCCCAAGAAGTAGAAACCATTTGGACTATTATACCAGCTGTCATTCTAGTACTAATTGCCCTTCCATCCCTACGAATTCTTTATATAATAGACGAAATTTATAATCCATATTTAACAGTCAAGGCCATACATCAATGATACTGAAGTTATGAGGTTACTGATTATGAAGATCTCACATTTGATTGATATATAATCCCTACTCAAGACCTCATCCCAGGACAACTTCGACTGTTAAAAGTTGATTACTCCAAATCACCTTATAGAATACATGAATTGGTTCATAGCTCCACCAACAATGCATTAGTATCCCGATTTTGCCACATCCCCTCCAACATTTGTCACTTTCCTTTTCTGTCATATGAGCCAGGCTGATGGATAGGAGGTGGTACCTGAGAACTATTTTTATTTGCATTTATTTAATCAGTAGTGATTTAGAACATCTTTTCAGTTGCCTTGATAGCATCATCTGGGACCTGCCCATTCTTATCCTTTGACCATTTAGCAATTGGGGAATGGCTAGCATCCTTATACTTGTGACTCAGTTCTCTATATATTTGAGGAAGAAGGCCTTTTTCATAGACACTTGGGGTAAACATTTTCCCCAGGTATTTGTTCCCCTTCTGATCTTGGTTACATTGGCTTTGTGCAAAGACTTTTAAATTTAAAATAATCCAAATCCTTATTATCTCCAAGCTAACTATCCCTTTTCACTCCCACCAGGTAACTCTCTCCCATTTTCCCTCTGTCTTTTTCCTGTCCTTTCCCTTTAAGACTCCCTTTATGGTACTGTTGATGTCAGGGCCTTCCCAGGCACCAATAGACCCATGTGTAAACTGAAAAAGTAAGACAGACATATGGACTCTTTTAAATCTAAAACAAAGTCAGCCTTTTAGCCTGTTCAAGCTTGGAGAGTCCTCTTTTTGTACCACCTTTACCATGTCCATTTTCAGGAATTCCTTATCAGCACAGGAAATTCATGGGCTCGAGTTTTGCCTGAGAAGTTTCCTTTTGTCTTCTTTAATTCATTTTCATACACTTTGCCTAGTGTTCAGAAGTCACCCTGCAGTCCACAGTGACTTGAAGGGTGGATGGATTTGGCTACATGGTTATCCTCATGAAAAAAAATGAAGGATTGAAGAATGTTTCCTAGTCACTCCTCTGCTTAGTTTGTGGGGAAGGGGCTTGTGGGAAATGGCTGATGGCAATAGACCCATTGGAATGGAAGCCCTGCCTTCATTCCTCAAGGCCTTGCCAGCACAGCCTGAGAGAGAAAG
>NW_025390568.1:0-6425 GCF_016433145.1 Gracilinanus agilis | reverse complement strand
CTCTCTCTCTCTCTCTCTCTCTCTCTCTCTCTCTCTCTCTCCTCTCTCCCCTTCCCCCTCTCTTTTTATATATTCATCCATTCCCCTCATCTTTCTAGCTACATAGCTAGCTATTGAACTATCTCTTTTGCATTCCTGAGAATTTCACTAAGAAGGCCCTCTTGACTTTCAGAGTTCAGTGTACTGAATACAATGTCATGGATTTATGAATATTTAAAGAACCACATCATAAATGGGGAGCCTTTCTTTTGTTTGTCCTCTATGTGGGACATGTTCCATGACACTGATAAACATTTTAGGCAAATATATCTCCTTGTTTTACAGCTCCTTTGATGTCAGTACTCAACTGATAAATGAGAAAAGTTATCCCTATAGTTGTACCTGTCATTGGTTGTTTTCTAGTTTTGACATTTCATATCTTGAGAGACACCTTGTATGAGAAAGGTCTTGAAGGCTGGGGGGGGGGGTTTCTAAGTCAGTAAACAGGTTCTTATAGTCTCTACATTTAAAGATGAAGTATGTTATATGTGTATTTTAAAAGTATCTCCAAAAGCCTGAGTATCCCCATCTCAAGTTTTCATCAAGGATACCCATCATACATGTTTGTATCATCTTCATACATATTTTATAGAGATACAAAATGGGCCTATTTGAACCATTTGGTGTCAAAGTTATCCAGAACCTTTAAAAAACTTCTGTAATCTCTCTATTCTTTTTTAATCTTCACATTTCTGAGATAACTTGAAAATTTATCCCTGAATATCCTTACAATTTTATCACCTCCAAAATAGATTTCTCTTTTATGTATTTCATCAGATCCAGCTACTCTTTTCAACTTCTTCTAAAGGGCCACATCCACTGTCATTTCTTCTTATTGTACATTGGATACTAAGAAATAAAATTTTGTGGGGTCATTCAACAATTGTCAATGAAAATAGATCACTGAAAAATACTAGCAGATCTGTTTCATTTCACTTTGTCTTGCTATCCCTAATGGAAAAATCTTTCAGTACTTCATTTTGGCATATAGGTGACCTTGGAACTCTGCCAGGTTTCACTAGGTTGTAAAATTCTTGACTATATTTGTTGTTCAAAGGCTAATTCAACCAAGTAAGGAGAGACTCCTCACCAGAAAGTTGTCCACTAGGTTATGGGTTTGTTATTGGTGTTGTTGGTGGTGTTTTTGCCTTAGATGATTCACAGATTTCCAATTATGGCTTCTTCTGCTCTTGCACTGATGATAGTAAAGTGGTGGCAAAAGCTGCAAAGCAGGGTCATCATGAACTACACCATTTTTAAATCTCCTATAAGTATTAATTTACCCCTTTGTGCCTTTAAGGGCATAAATTTATGTTAATACAATATCTTTGTCCAATAACAAATTATACCGAGAGGGACTTAATTATATTACTATCAATGTTCTTGTTGTAATAAAACCAAAAAAACATGAAGAAGTTACATTTACATGGAAGGATGACTCAAATTCAGATTTAAATATAAAGAGATTCTGGAATTTTCTTTCACTGAATAATACGTAATCAATAGGAAATATAATTTAAAGGGATACTTGGTCATCTTACCTTCCAGGGCCTCATTGTTTTGTAAACAGAACATGAAGATCACGTTGTTTTTATCATTTTCAGTTATGTTGGACTCTTCATGACTCGTTTTGGGGTTTTCTTGGCAAAGTATATGAGGGTGATTTGCCATTTCCTTCTCCAAAGATCATGTATCAACATAAGTAATAAAAATCATTTACCAATATATATTATATTGGATTAAGAAATAGGGAAATTATATTAGGAATATGCTATGATTTAAATGTAGAATGTGAGATGCCATTGGAAACTATTCTGGAGAGTATTTAGGTTCCAGATGTTCTTAACCTAAGGTCTGTGAACTTGGGTTTTTAAAAAAATATTTTATAACTGTACTTCAATGTAATTGATTTGTTTTGTAATCTGATGTATTTATGCGACATTTTAAAATGATTAAGAATATTTTAAGGATAATCTTTAAATTATTCTTTTTTTCTTTGCTTTTTTTAAAACCCTTACCTTCCATCTTGGAGTCAATACTGTGTATTGGCTCCAAAGCAAAAGAGTGGTAAGGGTAGGCAATGGGGGTCAAGTGACTTGCCCAGGGTCACAGAGCTAGGAAGTGTCTGTGGTCAGATTTGAACCTAGGACTTCCCATCTCTAGGCCTGGCTCTCAATCCACTGAGCCACCCAGCTGCATCCATCTTTAAATTATTCTGAGAAAAGGTCCATAGGCTTCACCAAACTGCCAAAGAAGTCAATGATACAAAAAAAGTTAAGAACTTCTGGTTTAGGAACAAGAAATGAAAAAGAAGGGCTAATAGGCTATACAGAAGAATGAAGTCATAAAGTGCAAGATGAGATGACACAAAGTGGTCACAAAGAAAAAATTTGTTAAATTTTAATAGTTATCAAATGCCTGACTAATAATCATTTCTTAACTTACAAGAGCAAAGGTCAAAATAAATACCAAATTAGAAAACAGGACAACAATGAAGAGAAACAATTGCAGCATCTCAAATCTGACCTCTAGTAATCAAACCACCATCTCCAAAAAATGAGACTAGGCAAAAGCAAATATGTTGACTCATACTAATTCTTTCAAATTTAACCACTCAAGAAAGTTGCCACAATGAAGAGGCTAAAAGAGCTCCAAAACTGCTTTGTCAACTAACTCAGCAACTTCCTGGTCAAGAAGACATAACAACTAAAGTCAAGAATGACTCAGAGCATTTCAATATTTATTTGAATTACAGGAAGATGGAAAAATTTTTAGTAGTTCTACAGAACAGTACAAAGCAGTTAACTGAAAAGTACCTTGCAAAGAGGATGGCATGAGACTGAATTGAGCAAGATTATCCCTAAGGCATTTTTGATGGAAAAAACCACTCTAAATATAACATTATTTTGCTACATCTACCCAGGTGCCTTGTAGCTTTCCTTATGAAGGGTGTTATACTGAGCTGGCTTGCCTTGTGATGAACAAATTTGTGAAAAACAAATAATACAAGTTCTAGAGAATCTGCTGCAATTGTGTGTGTGTGTGTGTGTGTGTGTGTGTGTGTGTGTGTGTGTGTGTTTGCTAAGTATAGCTCTCTCTTTTCCAATTTATTGAAGCAATAACCATCCTTTACAATAAACTGTATATTTTTTATTGAAGTCCAGCTATCACAATTTCTATATGGTTTCCAGCTGGTTTGGGTCATTTATTGCAGTTTAAGCACTTGTTCTGCCCTCATGATTTTCTTTTTGATCTCTCTGTTCTCTCTGCCCCTTCAGCCTTTTTCACTTTATGTCTGGCAACATCCTTTTCCTAAAGGAAAAGATCAGGGCTCTCAGAGGTATTTGCTTCTATTCATTGGAGAAGATAGATGTACAGAAAGAAGTATTTGGTAGTTCAGAAAGAAGTGTGGCACAATTTCCTAACCAGGAGACCTCCATAAATACCTGATTTGGTGGAGCAGTGCTAATCATGCTCCTTTGGCTATTATCAGGAGGAACTTAGCTTTGTGAATGAAAACCATGGCATAAATGAGTTGTGGTTCTTGGCACTTGGAGTGTGAATATGGTCTTAGTATTTCAGAAAACATCTAATCCTTTCTAACTGCTCCTATTACTCTTTAGATGGCATAAGCTAGATAGGTTTTTCCCCATTGGCTTCCCTAATGGCCACAGCTGATACTGCTGGAGAATGGAATCATTTGCTCTAATTCAAGCTATTTTTTTTTGCCTGTCCCTTTATTACCAGAGCTGAGCTACTGATGGTTGTGTTACATTCTCAGCTGTTTGTAATAAATGGCTTTCAATGATTTTTTTTTTTCTGGACCAAACCTAGAAGGAAAGATTGCTTACAATGAGAAGGTGAAAGCCTTGGGAATAAAGAGTTTGGAAGGAGTTACATGAGTTTTGTTTGTTTCTTATTTGGCATTTCTGTCTCCTTTGAGTCTATGACAGATATGAAGACTATGCCATGAAGCTTCCTTTGTTCAATACTAACCGCAGCACATACAATCAGGAATTAGCTGCTTTAAAATGCTTCTTGGTTTTAAGAGTTATGACAATGCCATGAAGAATGTTCCTATTATAAATATCTTGACATAGATCTTCCCTTCTCTCAAAAATGGGGTCAAAGGTGCCCCATTACCAGAATTATGCCCATGATATTTGTTTCCATTCCTAGAGAGTGAAAGCCATTATGTTATAGTGAAAAGAGCATTATTTGGAGTCAATGGCATGGTTTTAAATTTCATCTCAGTTACATGTTTTCTGTGTGATTAGACAAGTCACCTAATCTCTATGGCTCTCTGTTTACTTGTCCTTAAAGCTAAGGGGTTGGACTACATGTTCTCTACAATCCAATCTAGCTCTAGGTCAAGAATTCTTAACTAGGAATCTTTTTACCTTCTGTCTTAGAATCAATACTCCTTATTGGTTCCAAGCAGAAGAGTGGTAAGGGCTAGGCAATGGGGGTGGTAAGTGACTTAGCCAGGGCTCACATAGTTGGGAAGTGTCTGAGCCTAGATTTGAACCTTGGACCTCCCATCTCTAAGCCTGGTTCTCAATCCACTGAGCTAACCAACTGCTCCCTTTAACTAGGAGTCTTGCGGGGTGGGTGGTCCTGAGTCAACATTGGAGGGGTTGTCAAAGGATTCAATAACTTCAAAAAGAAGTTATTTAATGAGAGTCAAAAGATGAAAGGAATGTCAAAAGGAAATATCTAGAATGAAGAGAAGCTGCTGGGTACTGTGGAAAGAGCACTTGGATAGAGAAGTCAAGAGCATGAGTTCAGATCTAATTTTTTGCTACCTTGGACAAGTCATTTATATATTCTTGGCCTCAGTTGTTTCTGACGTAAAATGAGGTGTCTGCAATACATGACCTCTGAGATCCCTTCAATTTCTGGTGGTATCTGATAAGGGAAATTTTTTTTTTTACATTAGACTAAATGTTCCAGATGAAATGGTAGGAAAAGAAGGCAGAGAATTAGTTCTGGGAAGGGCTAGATTTGAGTTATATAAGACTGAGAGTTCCAGGAAAGGTAACTGAAGGAGATTTTTACCAAGAAATACAGTGGTTCTGAATGGTCAAAATTATTATGGTGAGAATTAGGAATTTGCTATTTATTACCCTACTCTTCATTGCTAAAATAAAAGTAAAAACTTTCATCCTTAGACAATTTGTGTTGCTCTTTGTATGTTGTAGATAAGCAAGAGAGTGTAGAGTTTGGGGAGGGAGCTGATGGAGAACCTTTCTTTACTGCTCATCTTTCTATGTTGACCTCAAAGAGCTCTAAGCATTTCAATACTGGCTTGAATTTCAATGTTTCCCTCCCTAGGGAATCATGCAGAAGGTTTCCTTCCCTTTTAAAATAACAGATTTCCCACAGGGATCATGCCTAACTTTTAAAAGCAGTTTTGAAGTCAATGGCATTGCTAATTCAAAGCTACCTAGTGCCTTCCTATCAGGCAGCCATTGCAGGCAAATCAAGTTTTATATCAAATGTGTGCCTTTGGTATTCTTCATGAATAATTAAGCCTCCCTGGCATCTATGTAAGATGCTGTCAGTATTTTGATCCTAAGTTTACAAAAGAGGAGAAGCAGACAGAGGTTAAATTTCCTGGCTGGGTCCATGTGACAGCCCAGAGTCCCAAAAGGCTTTCTGATGAATGAGGGCCACTCAGATGTCCCTTTCATTTGGCGAGCCTTCCAGTGCCTCCTGTATTCATTTCCAATTAGCTTGAGTCATATTCCAAGAGTGAAGCAAGAGAGAAGCCAAAGCTCATAAGGAGGAAGCCCATTATAAGTGCATCAATGTAGGTGAAAAGGTTTGCTCGAGTCTGAAACATTATAATTATGCTTATTTTCTAGCGTGTTTAAATGGTTCTTTTAAACAGGGCTCTGAACTTCCATGATGGACTGAATTCAGTGGGGTTTGGGAGAGGAAGCTATAAAGGGGACTGAATAAAGGGTTCTTTAACCATCTTCAAAGCCAAACTCCAGACATGTTTTCTTTTCTCACTTACCCCTTATTTTCTGAGAAATATTTTTCCATTTATCAAAGAGCACACAGAAGAGAGCGATATGCTTTGTCCCTGATCTTGCTAATGTGACCAAGTTCTTAATGGTTTCTCTGAATTGCTGCACTGATGTGCCTCTTTTCCCATCATAAATCCTATATGTTTTAATCTGTTGATAGAGAACAAGATCACTAATATTGTCAAATTTGTACTTTACACTTTCTGAAGAGCTATTGAAAGAACATGATGTTATTAGAGCCTGAAAACAACTCTGTGAACTAAGATATGTGTCTATATTGGTCAGGTTATTTAACCTCTATTTATATATGTGTATAGAACTATATATATATATATACATATATATTTATTT
>NW_025390567.1:0-11104 GCF_016433145.1 Gracilinanus agilis | reverse complement strand
ACCCTCTACACTAGACCCAGAAAAGACAACCCCCAGGAATATAATAGCCAAATTCAAGAGCTTCCAAGTAAAAGAAAAAATCTTACAAGAAGCCAGAAAGAGACAATTCAAATATCAAGGAGCACCAATCAGGATCACACAGGATCTAGCAGCCTCCATGTTAAAAGACTGCAAGGCTTGGAATATGATATTCAGAAAGGCAAAAAAACTGGGTTTACAACCAAGGATCACCTACCCATCAAAACTGACTATATTCTTCCAGGGGAAAGTTTGGGCATTCAACAAGATAGAAAATTTCCAAGCATTTGCACAGAAAAGACCAGGACTAAATGGAAAGTTTGATATCCAACCACAAAAATCAAGAGAAACAAGAAAAGGTAAATAACAAACAGGGGGGAAAGGAAGAAAACTCATAATTTTTTAAATTTGCCTCTTTAAGGGCTTCAATAAGATGTAATTATCTGTATTCCTATGTGGAGAAATGCTATGTATAACTCTCTGTAGTGAACTCTATTCACTATTATAGTATTCACTATTATAGTAATCAGAAGAATAATTCATAGGGAGAGGTTGGAATACTAAATGGTCTAAGATGATATGGGGGGTGGGAAAAAGGGGGGTGAATGGTAGGGGACACCAAGAGAAACTTGAATGAATAAGAAAAATAGGATATTCTATTACACACAAAGAGGACATGGAAAGGGGAGGGGACAAATACTATTATAAGAAGGAGAGGAAGAGAGCATTAAGAGGTAATAATCAAACCTTACTCCCAGTGTAATTAACCTGGAGAGGGAAGAATAGCTATATTATCCATTGGGATATAAAACTCTATCTAAACCTACTGAGAAAGGATAAGCCAAGGGGAGCAGGGGAGTGGGGAGGTCAAAAAAGGGAGGGAAGAAGAAGGGGGAGGGAATTCATTAGGCTTGTAAAAATAAAAAGAGGGGAATAATAAGGGAGAGGGTAGAAAGGGAACTTAATCAAGGGAGGGGATAAGGGTTACCAGCTTAAAGCAAACCACTGGTTTAAAAGGAAATAGTGTAAGAAGAAGGGGTAGAACTAGGGGAGGATACAAAAATGTCAGTGAATGCACAACTGATAATTATAACTCTGAATGTGAATGGGATGAACTCGCTCATAAAATGGAAGCAAATAGCAGAGTAGATTAGAAACCAAAATCCTACCATATGTTGTCTACAAGAAACACATATGAGGCAGGTGGACATACACAAGTTTAAGGTTCAGGGCTTGAGCAAAATCTTTTGGGCGTCAAATGAGAAAAAGAAGGCAGGAGTGGCTATTGTGATTTCTGACAAAGCCAAAGTAAAAATAGATATGATTAAAAAAGACAGGGAAGGTCATTACATCCTGATTAAAGGCAGTATAAACAATGAGGAAATATCACTGCTCAATATGTACGCACCAAATGGTACAGCATCCAAATTCATAAAGGAGAAACTGGCAGAGCTCAAGAAGGAAATAGATAGTAAAATCATACTAGTGGGAGATCTAAATATTCCTCTTTCAGATCTAGATAAATCAAACCAAAAAATAAATAAGAAAGAGGTAAGAGAGGTGAATGAAGTTCTAGAAAAATTAGATTTAATAGATATGTGAAGAAAAACTAATAGGGACAAAAAGGAATACACCTTCTTTTCAGCTGCACATGGTACATTCACAAGGATTGACCATGTAATAGGGCATAGAATCATGGCAAACAAATGCAAAAGAGCAGAAATAATAAATGTAATCTTCTCAGATCATAATGCAATAAAAATAATAATTAGTAAGGGCACCTGGACAGGCAAATCAAAACTAATTGGAAATTAAATAATATGATTCTCCAAATCCAGTTAATCAAAGAAGAAATCATAGAAACAATCAACAATTTCATTGAAAAAAATGACAATGATGAGACATCCTACCAAACCCTGTGGGATGCAGCCAAGGCAGTACTCAGGGGGAAATTTATATCCTTGAGTGCATATATTAACAAATTAGGGAGGACAGAGATTAGTGAATTGGGCATGCAACTTAAAAAACTAGAAAGCGAGCAAATTAAAAATCCCCAGATGAAAACTAAACTAGAAATTCTAAAAATAAAGGGAGAAATTAATAAAATCAAAAGTAAAAGAACTATTGAATTAATAAATAAGACTAGAAGCTGGTATTTTGAAAAAACAGATAAAATAGACAAAGTACTGATCAATCTAATTAAAAAAAGGAAAGAAGAAAACCAAATTGACAGTATCAAAGATGAAAAGGGAGACCTCACCTCTAATGAAGGGGAAATTAAGGCAATCATTAAAAACTATTTTGCCCACTTATATGGCAATAAATATAACAATCTAGGAGATATGGATGAATATTTACCAAAATATAAATTGCCTAGATTAACAGCAGAAGAAATAGAATACCTAAATAATCCCATATCAGAAAAAGAAATTGAACAAGCCATCAAAGAACTCCCTAAGAAAAAATCACCAGGGTCAGATGGATTCACAAGTGAATCCTATCAGACATTCAAAGAGCAACTAATGCTAATACTCCACAAATTATTTGATATGATAAGCAAAGAAGGAATCCTACCAAATTCCTTTTATGTCACAAAAATGGTACTGATTCCAAATCCAGGTAGATCAAAAACAGAAAAAGAAAACTACAGACCAATCTCCCTAATGAATATAGATGCAGAAATCTTAAATAGAATACTAGGAAAGAGACTCCAGCAAGTGATCAAGAAGATCATCCACCATGATCAGGTGGGATTTATACCAGGAATGCAAGGATGGTTCAACATTAGGAAAACCATCCACATACTTGACCATATCAACAGTCTAACAAACAAAAATCACATGATTATCCCAATAGATGCTGAAAAAGCATTTGACAAAATACAGCATCCATTCCTATTGAAAACACTAGAAATTATAGGAATAGAAGGTCCTTTCCTAAAAACAATAAACAGTATATACCTAAAACCATCAAAAAGCATCATATGCAATGGGGATAAATTAGAAGCCTTCCCAATAAGATCAGGAGTGAAACAAGGATGCCCATTATCACCTCTACTATTCAACATTGTACTAGAAACACTAGCAGTAGCAATTAGAGAAGAAAAAGAAATTGAAGGTATCAAAATAGGCAATGAGGAGACTAAGCTATCACTCTTTGCAGATGATATGATGGTATACTTAAAAAATCCTAGAGAATCAAGTAAAAAGCTTGTAGAAATAATCAACAACTTTAGCAAAGTTGCAGGATACAAAATAAATGCACATAAATCATCAGCATTTCTATATATTTCCAATACATCACAACAGCAAGTGGTAGAAAGAGAAACACCATTTAAAATGACCCTAGACAATATAAAATACTTAGGAATCTATCTACCAAAACAAACACAGCAATTATACGAAAACAACTACAAAACACATTCCAAAGAATGAAAACTAGATCTAAACAATTGGAAAACCATTATTTGCTCATGGGTAGGACGAGCTAACATAATAAAAATGACCATTCTACCCAAATTAATTTACCTATTTAGCTCCATACCTATCAAACTACCAAAAAACTTCTTTACTGAATTAGGAAAAACTATAACAAATTTCATTTGGAATAACAAAAGATCAAGAATATCAAGGGAAATAATGAAAAAAAATGTGAAGGAAGGGGGCCTAGCAGAACCAGATATTAAACTGTACTATATGCAGCAGTCATCAAAACAATATGGTACTGGCTAAGAGACAGAAGGGAGGATCAGTGGAATAGACTTGGGGTAAATGACATCAGCAAGACAGTGTATGATAAACCCAAAGAGCCCAACTTTTGGGACATGAATCCACTATTTGACAAAACCTGCTGGGAAATTTGAAAAACAATATGGGAGAGATTAGGTTTAGATCAACATCTCACACCCTACACCAAGATAAATTCAGAATGGGTGAATGACTTGAATATAAAGAGGGAAACTATAAATAAGTTAAGTGAACACAGAATAGTATACTTGTCAGATCTCTGGGAAAGGAAAGATTTTAAAACCAAGCAATAATTAGAGAAAATTACAAAATGTAAATTAAATGGTTTTGATTATATTAAACTTAAAAGCTTTTGTACAAACAACAACAATGCAGCCAAAATCAGAAGGGAAACAACAAATTGGGAAAAAATATTTGTAACGAAAAACTCTGACAGGGGTCTAATTACTCAAATATACAAGGAGTTAAATCAATTGTATAAAAAAATCAAGCCATTCCCCAATTGATAAATGGGCAAGAGACATGAATAGACAATAATCAGGTGAAGAAATCAATAGTATCAATAAGCACATGAGAAAGTGTTCTAGATCTCTAATAATTAGAGAAATGCAAATCAAAACTACTCCTAGGTATCACCTCACACTTAGCAGATTGGCTAAAATGAAAGAAGGGGAAAGTAATGAATGCTAGAGGGGATGTCACAAAATTGGGACTTTAATGCATTGCTGGTGGAGTTGTGAACGGATCCAACCATTCTGGATGGCAATTTGCAACTATGCTCAAAGGGCTATAAAAGACTGCCTGCCCTCTAATCCAGCTATACCATTGTTGAGTTTGTACCCCAAAGAGATCATAGATAAACAGACTTGTATGAAAATATTTATAGCCACACTTTTTGTGGTGGCAAAAAACTGGAAAAGGAGGGTATGTCCTTCAATTGGGGAATGGCTAAACAAATTGTGGTATATTCTGGTGATGGAATACTATTGTGCTCAAAGGAATAATAAACCGGAGGAATTTCATGTGAACTGGAAAGACCTCCAGGAATTGATGCAGAGTGAAAGGAGCAGAGCCAGAAGAACATTGTACACAGAGACTGATATACTATGGTAAAATTGAATGTAATGGACTTCTGTACCAGCAACAATGCAATGACACAGGACAGCTCTGAGGGATTTATGGTAAAGAACACCACCCACATTCAGAGGAAGACCTGCAGGAGAGGAAACATAGGAGAAAAATGACTACTTGAATGCATGGGTTGAGGTGGACATGATTGGCGATGTGGACTCGAAATGACCACACCAATGCAACTAACAACTATTTGAAAATGGGTCTTGATCAATGACACATTAAAACCAGTGGAAATGTGCATTGGCCATGGGTGGAGGGAGTGCAGGGGAGTGAAGGGGAAAATAGGAGCATGAATCATGTAACCATGTTAAAAATGAATATTAATAAATGTTTAAAAAAAGGAACTAACCAATGGATTATCTATTTTATTGGTTTATTCCTAAAACAAGCACTTTGTCTTATTTATTACTTCAATAGTTTCTTGCTTTCACTTTTATTAATTTCTCCTTTGATTTTAAAGATGTCTAATTTAGTGTTTAGGTGATTTTTAATTTCTTACTTGTTTTAAAACATTTATTAATGTTTATTTTTAACCTGTTTACATACTTTATACCCCTACTTTTCCCTTCACCCCCCGCTCTCCCCCCACCCATGGCCGATACACATTTCCACTGGTTGTAGCATGTGTCCTTGTTCAGGGCCTATTTCCATATTGTTGATAGTTGCATTGGTGTGGTGGTTTCGAGTCCACATCCCCAATCATGTCCACCTCAGCCCATGCGTTCAAGCAATTGTTTATCTTCTATGTTTCCTCTCCTGCAGATCTTCCTCTGAATGTGGGTAGCGTTCTTTACCATAAATCCCTCAGAGCTGTCTTGTGTCATTGTAATTTCTTACTTTTTGCTGAATTAGTTGTTCTGCTGTTTTTTATATTTTTTCATTATAAACATTTAGATATATAACTTTTATCCCAAGTACTGCTTTGATTGCATCCCACAAATTTTGGTGTGTTGTTTCATTGTTGTCATTCACTTAAATGAAATAAATTTTTTCTATAATTTGTTCTTTGACCTATTCATTGTTTAGGCTTAGATATTTAGTTTCCAATTAATTTTAAATTTGTCTTTTTACAATCTTTTGTTGAATATAATTTATTGCACTGTGATCTGAAAAGGCTGCATTTATTATTTCCTTTTTTCTGTATTTGGCTGTGAGGTTTTTATGTCAGTTTTCCTTTATATATGTCATTTGTCACTGAGAAAAAAGACATATTTCTTCCTATTGTCCTTCCATTTTCACCAGTGTTCTATCATAACTAACTTTTCTAAAATTCTATTCATCTCCTTAATATGTTTATGATTTTTTGTTTAGACTTATCTAGATCCAAGAGGGGAAAGTAATGGTCCCCCTCTAATATAGTTTTACTATTTCCTCATGTAAATTCATTTGACTTGTCCTTTAAAAACTAGATGCTCTACTATTTGGTGTATATTTAATAATCATATTACTTCATCGTCTATGGTACCTTTAATCAAGATGTAGTTTCCTCCCTTTTTTCTTATAATTAGATCTATTTTTGCTTTTGCTTTATCTGAGATCATGATTGCTACCCATGTTCTTTTTTTACTTGAGTTGAAAGATAATGAATTCTGCTCCATTTCCTTACCTTTGCTCTGTGTGTGTCTCTTCTTTAAATGTATTTCTTGTAAACAATATAATTGTAGGATTCTAGTTTTTAATCCACTCTGCTGTCTGCTTCCATTTTATAGATGAGTTTATCCCATTTACATTCACATTTATAATGATTAACTGTCCATTTCTCTCCATCCTATTTCCCGTCATCTATCTTTCTCTCTCTTTTCACTCTATCCTTTCTCAAAAGTGTTTTTTTCCTAATCACCATCTCTTGCAATTCATCTTCCCTTCTATCAGTCCTCTCCTCTCCTCTCATTCCCCTCTTCTCTTTCTTCCATATTGAGTAAAATAGATTTCTATACCCAATTGAGTATACATGTTCTTCTCCCTTTGAGCTAATCACAATTAGATCAAGGTTCACACATTGCTTACCCCGACACATATGCATGTTACCCTTCCATTGTAAAAACTCTTTTGCTCCTTTTTATGTGAGATAATTTACCCCTTTTCTCCCAGTGCAATTCTTTCTTGCCCCTTAATTTTGTTTTTAATATCATCCCATCATAGTCAACTTACTCCTATACTCTCTAACCATTTGTACTCCTTCCTGCCATAATAGTGATGAGGTTCTTAAGAGTAATAATTATCATATTTCTGTGTAGAAATATAAACAATTTAATCTTATTTAATCCCTTGTATTTCTTTATCCTATTTGTCTTTTTATGCTTCTCTTGATTCTAGTATTTGAAAATAAAATTTCTATTCCACTCTGGTCTTTTCATCAAAAATTCTTGAAAGTCCTCCATTTTATTAAATATTCCATTTCCCTCTGAAGAATTATACTCAGTTTTGCCAAGTAGATGATTCTTGGTTGTAATCCTAGCTCTTTGTCTTCTGGAATATCATATTCCAAGACCTCCAGTCCTACTAAGTGCAGCTCCATAATAATTGAATTGTTTCTGTTTGGTTGCTTGCAATATTTTCTCTTGACCTGAGAGCTCTGGAATTTGTTTATACTACTCCTGGTATTTTTCATTTTGGAATCTCTTTCAATAGTTGATCAGTGGATTATTTCCATTTCCATTTTACCCTCTTTTTCAAGAATATCAGTACAATTTTACTTAATAACTTCTTGTAATATGATGTCCATGTTCTGTTTTTGATCATGGCTTTCAGAGAACCCAATAACTCTTGAATTTTCTCTTAAACCAATTTTCCAGATCAGTTGTTTTTCAAATGAGATTTTACAATTTCTTCTATTTTTTCATTTTTTTCTTTTATTGTTTCTTGATACATTAGCTTCCACTTGCCCAATTCTAATTTTATGAAATTTTTTTCTTCATTGAGAGTTTGTGTCTCCTTTTCCATTTGGCCCACTCTACTCTTTGAAGAGTTATTTTCTTCAGTGAATTTTTTAAAAGTTTTTCCATTTTTTGTTCTTCTTTTACCAAGATGTTCACTCTTTTTTTCATGATTCTCTTGTATTATTCTTATTCCTTTCTCCAATTTTTCTTCTACTTCTTTTATTTGATTTTTTAAATGCCTTTTTAAAGCTTCTCCACTTCTTTTTGGCAATAACATCACTTCATATTTTCCTTTGAGGTTTCACATGTAGCCATTTTAACATTGTTGTCATCTTCAGAGTTTGTGTTTTGTACTACCATGTTACCATAGTAACATTCGATTGCCAGCTTATTTTTTGTTGTTGTTTGTTGCTCATTTTTCCAGCTTATTTCATGACTTATATGTTGAAGCTAAAGTTGATCTCTGCCCCTGGAATGGAGGGAACACTTCCCCAAACCTCTCACACTAGGAGTAAGGGGCCTGGCTGCCTGATGGGTGGCCTTGGTGGTTGTGTGAGCTTAGTTGTGTGTGGGGCTTCACCAGGGCACTGGGTATCTGACTGTAAGGATTCTAGCATGAAGATCAGGGACAGGATTGAGAAATTTGGTTTGGAATAAAGGAAAATTTTCTCTAGCTATTGGAATTAATTTATTATTTTATTTATTTATTTTTTAGAACATTTCATTTTTGTCTTAGGATAAATACAAGTATTGGTTCTAAGGGAAGGGCTAAACAAATAGGCCACATAGCTATAAGTATCTGAGGCCAGATTTGAAACCAGGACCTCCCATCTCCAGTCCTGGCTCTCTATTCACTGAGCAACCT
Organism: Gracilinanus agilis; assembly: GCF_016433145.1. Taxonomy (NCBI): domain Eukaryota; kingdom Metazoa; phylum Chordata; class Mammalia; order Didelphimorphia; family Didelphidae; genus Gracilinanus; species Gracilinanus agilis. Next base: position 2,462 of record NW_025390567.1, on the reverse strand, counting down.
ACTTGCCCCATGTTTATTATTTTAAATACCACCACCAACAGCAACAATAACAACAAAAAACCCAAAATGGTTATCAGAGACTTTCAACAATTGTGAACGTATTGAGATCATGAGCAAGGACAAACAGGGTTGCTAGACTGGAGAGAAGAGTTAGAGCAAAGGAAAAAACTATTAGTTATTGAAGGGTCTTAGGACCAATGCTGGGAAATTCACATCTTATTTGGGAAAGGGACCATCCTGTTGTAGTTTTAGCATTAATGCACTGGGGCATTAAGAAACTATCTAATATAGCAGTACAGCAAGTTCTAATGTAAGATGAAGGCAAGTGTCATGTTCATGCCCAATTAATAAGTACATGTTTCCCTCTCAGGTTACAAAACAGCACTCCTGTATAGATTTCAGTATATTTAGCCATATTTAAACAGAATGACCACATTTATTCCAGTTATGAAATTGAAATGCTCTGCTGCTAGCACTGGGGCTTGGGAAATGATTGGACCACTGAGTTATCATTGCTGCATGTCTCTTAGAGATTTTCTTTTAATATGGTTTTAATTATTTTCAAAGGTACCAATACCTGTCATTTTATGCATGAGGCTTAAAACACAACATATGTAGAACAGGAACAGATTTTTATTAAGTCATTTGGTCAAAGATACTGGTGATTAGAGTTTGATCTCTCTTTCAGGGGAATTGTCCATTTCTTAAAAATCATAATAGAAAGGATCAAAGTTACTTTAAAAAACACCAAGTACTTCCTTCAGAATTTCCAACCCCTTTCTCTGTGCCATTAAGGCCTTTGAGAGAGCCAGCAATTTAATTTTATAAATTTATCCAAGCATTAGATTTCCTTTGCTCAATTTTAAAAGATTTGTGTATTCAACCCCATTAAATGGAAGCACAACACATGGAGAAGGAACTCTGAGTTATGAATACCTTTTGGCTCCTTCAAAGGTTTCTCAGATTGTTTGGCTCAGGTCTATCATTCATCTTGCCCAAGTGTCCTGTTTTTAAAAAGTTCCTAGTCTCAGTTTGGTTCATCCTATTGTGTTGCTTATTTATCTGCCTCCTAGGAGACTTTGTTTTCACCCTGCTCTGTCATGTGAGATGTGGAATTCCTCCCCAAGTCAGTGTGATGATGGAGAGAGACTCTTAAATGAGATTAAGTTCTTAAGAGTCAAGTCCTTAGATCTGTGGAGGAAAGTATGTGTGTATATAAAGCCACAACTTTGAATTCAAAGGAAATTCTAGAAATGATTCAGGGCTCAGATGTGGAAACAGAAGCTAATGAGCAACAAAGAAAAATAGTAAATAAATAATATATGACTATTGAAAATAGTAGAGCTAACTCCTGTTAGAGTGACAAGAAAGCAAAACTTAGAATGCTATGATCTGGGTTCAAATCCCAGGCTAGCTATTTGCTACCTGAGTGAACTTGGGGAAGCCAATTTCCAATAGCTTCTACATGTGTAAAATAAAGGGTTTGGACTAGATGATCTCATATTCCTTTAGGCTCCAAGTGTATTATCCTACTTCATTTTGAAGACCTTCAAGCACCACATAAAATGTGAGCTATGGGGATGCTAGACATTTTAGCATACTTTTTTTTCATTCAGGAAGTATTTATGGAGGTTCTACTTTGTACTCAGACCTCTGCTAGGCATTATAAAGGGTGCCAAGATGTAAAAAAAAATGATTTTTGCTATAGAAATTCACAATTAATCAGGAAAAATAAGGCTCAGACATGAAAAAGCTAACATTTGAAGAGGTAAGCTCAAAGACTCATAAAATTTTAGAGATGGAAAGGGTGGCAAAAGACTTTCTAAGCTAAGTACAAAATGAACAATATAGATTAAATAGCACTCTGAGAACTATTAAGAATTCAGAGGAGAAATCTCGGGGGTGGGGGGTAGAATAATTAGAGCAGGCTTCATAAGGTGATGACACTTGAGGTGGTCCTTGAAGAATAGATGAGATTGGCTTGGTGGAAAAGAGAAGCAAAGAACTGTAGTTTGCAAAATGTATGAAATAAGATGAGTGACCAGATCACAGGCTGACCCACAGAACTCTCTAACTCCAGACCCAGAAATGCTTGGTTCTTGGTTCTATAGACCAAGTGGCATCTGCCACTGATTTTTCCTAGAGGTCTTTATTACTTATCTGCCTTTAAATCTGTAGCTTATGAAACGTTTTTCATTAGACTTCAAACAATGAAAATTATCCACCAGTTATCTCTGTGGTGAATCTGGCTTATTCCACTCCCAAATACCCTCACTTCAAAGCCTTAGTAAAGTTGCAAAATACTCTATATGAAGTGGTATTAGGGACCATCCCTTCTGGAGTCTACTGTGGGGTCTGTGTCTGGGAAGGCAGATAAAAATTTCCTAGGGCTTAGGGCTCTGCAGAGCAGCAGACCAACATCCTTCCTTCCTTCCTTCCTTCCTTCCTTCCTTCCTTCCTTC
>NW_025390566.1:0-6039 GCF_016433145.1 Gracilinanus agilis | reverse complement strand
GGGTGATGGAATACTATTGTGCTAAAAGGAATAATAAACTGGAGAAGTTCCAGGCGAACTGGAGAGACCTCCTGGAACTGATGCAGAGCGAAAGGAGCAGAGCCAGAAGAACTCTATACACAGAGACTGATATACTGTGGTAAAATTGAATGTAATGGACCTCTGTACCAGCAGCAATACAATGACCCAGGACAATTCTGAGGGATTTATGGTAAAGACGCTACCCACATTCAGAGGAAGGACTGCAGGAGAGGAAACATATAAGAAAAACAACTGCTTGAACGCATGGGTCAGGGTGGACATGACTGAGGGTGTAGACTCGAAACTACCACAGCAATGCAACTACCAACAATTTGGAAATTGGTCTTGTTCAAGGACACATGACAAAACTAGTGGAAACGCGCATCGGCCAAGGGTAGGGGGGGGCGCGGGGGGTGGGGTTGAAGGGGAAAGGGGAGCATGAATCATGTAACCATGTTAAAAATGAATATTAATAAATGTTAAAAAAAAAGATTGTCTTACATATATAATAATTACAAATGAATCACACAGTCATTATAAAAAATTTATAGAACCTCTATGGTTACTATTAAGTTGGCATTATTGCATATGTATTTGGAACAATAAAATTTTAATGAATGTTTCTCTTAATATTCTAAAAAAAAAATGATTCTAGAAACATAGTATCTGATGTAGCTAATGAACTGTAGCTGTTGTTGAAGATTGTGGTGTCAAGTTGGGGTGGGGGACAGTTCTAAGTCACAAAATATCAGACTTAAAAGAAACCTTTGAGTTCATCATGTCCAACTACCTTATTTTAAGGAAAAATGAAATTCAGACCCAGAGTAGATACTGTGACTGCCTTTGCCAACTTGGAAAAGTTTGTTCCTTGTTAGCAATTAGAACATTTGGGTTTTAGAAATTGATAAACTTCTTTTAATATACAAAAATCAGCTCTAAAGTTTTGAATTAACAGCAAATTATTCTTCTTCAGCTAACTTTTTAGATATTGTTCTTTAGTATGACAGAAAGCCATGTAGAGAAACTTCCAGAGCCATGCATTGATGAGTTTGTCTCATTCCAAAGTACTAGAAATAAACAAATTCTGAATAGGATCATAGTTTTAGATCCAGAAGGAACCTTTGAGATCTAGTCCAGTGTCCTCACTTCACTGATGAGGAAACAGAAGCCTATGGAAATCACTCACTCAAGATCACATAGGCAATCAACAATAAGACCCATATATGACCATATCTTTTGATTGCAAATCCAGGGTTTTCTTTCCAGTCTACCACATTTTACTTTCTATGTGTCCTTTTAATAGGTCACAGAGTTACAAGCCATCTGAGTTATCATAAAGTAGGCATTGTGTCTACTTTTGAAAGACACCACAATCCATAGTGCCCAAAGCTCTAATATATTTGCCTCTCTTCAGATAATTTACATCATCATTTCCTGGCTCTCTTTCCAACCATCATTAGATTATTTTTCTCCTCAGTTTTTTTGTTTTGGTTTTTTAGTGCTCTGCTTCATCATTATCATCTTCCACTTCAGGAATACCTAGTCTGGTTAGTGCTGAAAAATATGAAATTGATTTTCATAGGTGAGAAGAGAGGCAGCAAAATCCTGGAAGTTAGTATTAAGAGAAGTGACTTAGAGAGTTGTATGTCTGTGAGTAAAGAGTTCCTGCCATAAAATTCTCTCCTTCTCACCTATGGCTTTTATCCATGTTTAGCACTGTATAAACAAATGAATTCAATGAATGAATTTGAAAATCTTATATTAATCCTTGGACTGAATCTAAGATGATACTTAATACAGATAAATATAATGTTATACTTTTATTAAAACCAACAAGATGAGCATATCTATTCAGTAGTTTGAGGGCAGGGCCATTTTTAAATTTCATTTTTGTATTCTCAGTGACAAGCAAAGTACCTATCAGGTACTCAATAAATATGCTTGAATGAAATAGCTTCATTCCACTGCTAATGGTTAAAGTAAATGAGAGTATTTATCGTAGAGAAAAGAGGAAATGAATGGGCATGATGGAAACTTTTGCCTTGGAATTCTGCTGTCCTTGGTGAATGCCTTTCTTAGACTACTATTTTAGGAAAAGCTTGAATCGTGGTTCACTTTACTTTTGGCTCTCTAACCATCTCTTCCATAATCTTGCCCATCTGCTTCACTCTTGTGCAGGCTTCCTTTCTCCTTCCCAACCTCTACTGCAGTCCTTGTTCCTGGATGGGATTGTATAAGTCTACATCTGAACTGTCTCACTCACCACCATCCAATTAACTTTTACAGTCCTCTTGTTGGCCGAAATTGGTTTGTTTTCTTCTCGAATGGAATGTAAACTCTGAGGACAAGCGCTGCCTTTGCTTTTGTTTTTGTATCTTTGGTGCTTAGCACAGTACTTCATATCTAGTAAATCCTTAATTAAGATTTTTTCATTCATTCATCTAAAAAATACTGGCAGAGAAATTCGTTTTATTCTCTTTGGCACCAGAGAACAGAATTATGATCAATGAAGGGAAGATACGAGGGGGCAAATTAAGCTTGGTGTAAAACTTAAAACAACTATTGAGAAGAAGAATGGGTCACCTCATGGGTTCCCTCTTATTGGAGTTCTTCAGAGATTGGGGGACAATTTAAATATATTGCAGAGATTATTGTTCAGATAATAGTTGGATTGGATGGCCTCCATGGTTCTTCCTTCTCTGAAGATTTCATTATCTTCCTTCCGAGTTAGTGATGACCTCCCTAAATTTTGGTTAGACTGACATTTAGATAACAAATATAGAGTTTGTTCTTTCACCTGTACATAAAGCCTTGTCAACTGACCAGAGTCATGAGAACTTGCACTCCCCTGATGTAATCTTTGAGGATTAAGGGCTCCCCTCCACACCAGTCAACAAGTATTAATTGAGTGGGCATTGTGCTATGGATGGGGGATGTAACTGATAAAGTATTGGCAAAGGATTTTAGAGGATCTATTAAAGGTAATGAAATAAATATAATTAGCAGGATTTTCTCCCCCACCTCACATATCCATATATTCCTGCATACAAGGAAATGCACAGACTTGTTAGAGAGAAAAATAAGTCTGACTTCATAGGATAAATCATGACTCTTATTCTCATCTAAGTTAGAATCTCCCCTTTTATATGTAACTAACTGCCCTTCAACTACACTGCTAGCATGTGTATGTTTGTGTGCATATGTGTTTCTATCCATTTTGAAAAACATTAGGAGCCAAAAAAGTTTTTTCAACTCAACAGACTGGTTTATGGTTTTTCAGTGAAGCATCAGAATCAGGCTTTAGCCTTAAGTAGAATGGGTCTCTATAACTGCCTCTTAATTTATTTTTGCCTTGACTGGCTTTCTCCCTTTTTATACTAGGGAGTGCTTTCTCTTCAAGGTTCTCTACCTCAGACTTTCTGTACCTCTAAAGCTTTTGGGTGCCCATGTTCCCTGTATTTCAGGGCCAAGGAAAAATACCATCAGTCATAGCAAGCCTATTTATTAAATGAATATAAAGAGTTTAATGTGAAACTTTTGGTGGGGGAACCATTCAGACTGACAGACACTGCTACCATTCTGAGTTAAATCTCAGACATTTCACTAAAGTTCCTCCTGTTACTGATCAGTCTGCATTGCATTAGATATAATGACTGGTGTGTGTATATGAGAAGGGGTATGGGAAGGAAGAAAATAGAAGGGTAGGGAGAGAAAAAGATGTGTGAGATAGAGAGGGGAGAACCAAGGGGAATAAGAGATGGGGAAGGAGTGATTAAGAGAGGTGAGAAAGAAAGAAATTGGAAAATACAGATACGAATTGGAAGGTTAGCACTGTCGTTCCAGGAGTGGGCTTTTTCACTAAACATAGTTCTCCATTGGTCTATGGTTTATAAACTGGTCTGGAATTTAAACTGGAGTTTAAAAAATCTTTGTTTTTAAAGAGCATTTGTAGAAGCACCTTTGAATCTACACTAAAAAGCTTTTAATTGGTCAATTTAAAAAATAGCTTGACCACACACACATACATGCATACATATACACACATATATAAAGGAGTTCAAAGAAAGAAAGGTCTGCACACACTAAGCTATTCACTGCAACCCTATTTGTGATAGCAAAGAACTGGAAATAAAGTGGATGTCTGTTGATTGGAGGCTAAACAAATAACTGGACGTCAATATAATGGAATATTACTTTACTGGAGAAAACAATGAACATAAAGAATTCTGAGAAACATGGGAAACCTTAAATGAACTGATTGATAATGAAGTAAGCAGAATTGAGAAAACAATAACATAGTGGCTACAACAATGTAAATGGAAAAAAACTCCAATGAAATCCCCAAACTGGATGTTTTATAGTTATAATCACTAAAAATATACACATTCTTCCTTTTGCAGAGGTGGGGGACTATTGATGTAGAACATTGCATCAGCTATTGTATTTAGGTGATGTGATTAGTTTTTCTTAACTTTTTCATCTTTTAAAATTTTTGTTAACAGACATATTATGCAATAATTCAGTGCATAAAATACAGGGCTTGGAATCAGAGAGACCCAGGTTCAAATGTGGTTTCAGATACTTTGCTAGCTGAGTGACCCTGGGCAAATAACTTAATTTCTGTGTGTCTCAGTTTCCTCAACTACAATGTGGGGATAATAATAACACCTTCCTTGCAGATTTTTTTTAGAATCAAATGAGATATTATTTGTAAAAAAAATATATCACAGTGGCTGGAACCTAGCAGATACTTAACAAGTGCCTTTTTTCTCCTCCCCTTCCCTCCTTCTCTATCTATTCTGGACATAATGCTTTAGTTTACACCCAACCCTGCCCTGAACTCTGTTCCTCGACTATTTCCTCAAGCTCCAAACCCTGACTCTGGCTTATACACTTTGACTGTATTGCTAGCTGTGCTTTACTACCTGAGTTTGAACTCTGGGTGCTCATTCTGGTTATGCCTCAGAACTGTCTGTTCTCTAAATCCCAGATTTGCAGAGCCCCTCCCAATGTGGACTGTCATCCTGAACTTGGACCTTGGTTTTGTACTCATTGCTCTAAGAAACTACATAGCCCATCCATACAAACTGACCCATTTGAAAACCCTCATTGACTTAATTGCTGTTAGTCCTTTTGGACCTGCCCTATTCCATAGGCTCTCCCTCTTAGTGCTGACACCCATTCCATTTGGAATCCCTGAGTCTTAACAGATTAATTCAAGTGACACCTACTTCTTTATGCCTTTCTTATCTCTCTGTTATTGATACATTCTACCCCACCCCCCACATCCCCACCATAGTATCTTGTATTCCTTTTGAATTCAGGGACAGAGAATGAACTTATGATTTCACTGGTATAAGGAAGCCCTAGCATAAGAAGATTCCCTCAACCAATTCATGTCAGTACCTTCTCCACAACTAGAGAATTGCTTACACCTCTGAGAATTTAAAAAAAAAACTTCACTCAGTCAGTGTGTGGCAGGAATTCAACCTAGGTCCTTTTGGCTAGGAGGCAAGCTCTCTATCCATTATACTGGATTGCCTTTGCATATATTTCTAGGTATACCCAACTGAATGTAAGTTCCTTGATGTCAGGGACTACATTCCCTTTTTATGTTTGATTCCTCAGAACCTAGCACAAGGCCTGGCATGTAGCAATTCTTGTTAATTGAACATGCTATCTAAAGCCTACATTTTTTCCTTTGTGAAAGATAATTTGTGTTACTGAGTTGGACAAGTACCTTTCTCTCTTGAGGCTTAGTTTCCTAATTTGTTACAAGAGAAAGTTAGACTAGCTGGTCCCTCCTCTGTCCCTCTTCTCTTCTGCCCCTCCATTTCTCTCCCTTCCCTTTCCCCTTCTCTTTCCCTTTCCCCTTTCCCTTTCCCTTCCCCTTCCCTTGTCTTGCCTTCCCTTTTCCTTTCCCCTTTCCTTCCCCTCTTCCTTCCCTTCCCTTCCCTTTTACCTTCCCTTCCCATCCCTTCCCTTCCCTTTTACCTTCCCTTCCCATCCCTTCTCTTC
>NW_025390565.1:0-5620 GCF_016433145.1 Gracilinanus agilis | reverse complement strand
TATATATTTATAGTATTCTATATATGATCTAATCAACACAGAATACAATGGACTCTCTCTTCCCTACTATCAAATAATATTTCTTTTAATTCAGGCTAAATTTGCATTAGCCTTTTAATTTTAAAAAAGTGCTGTCCAATTACATTGTTGGCACATATCAAACTTGTCACCAACCAAAGACCCCAGGTTTTTTTCATAAGAAGTATGAGAACACATCTAGTAGGAAATTTCCTTATGCTCAGGAAGCAGACTAGTGAACTTTCTCTCTTAGCAATTTGCTCATTATTTTCTTCCTTCCCCTATTTTTTTTAACCTGATCTCTGCCCCATACTGAGATTGAATTGTCACCAATGAAATTGGACAAATGAAGACCCCAGACTCCATGCAAATAAGTTCCCTAAAAGGAGGCTGGTCTGTGGTGAAAATGAATATTATTTTTGCCTCAGGAACAAAGGCTGTATTGCTGATGAGTCATGAATCTCTGCAACAATGGAATGAGAAGGTCTTTGACCTACATCTCCATGTGTTACCTGTCAATTCCCCTGACATGAATTATCAATAACCTTTTCAGCAGCATCTCCTATATAATGATTCAATTGGATAGAAGAGTCACATTTTTACAGGACCTGACAGCTCCGGTGGGGGAGGGCTGTCTATAGATTCAGTCGGGAGAGTGGGGATAACAGCTGTTTCTTTAGTAATGACATATATGTGATGTTGGCTTCATCAATTTTACTGCTTTGGTAAAGGTAATTAACAAACATCTGCATCCTACTTTGTATTCCCAAAGGTTCTGACATTTTCTGCATATTCAAATAGCCTTATTTTCATTGATCAAGTACTTTCCAAGCAGTTATTCTTATAAAAAAAAATGCCAGTAGGGAATTGTGTACAGGGACATGCTAGAACAAAAGCAGGGAAGTATATTTTCTGCTCCTTTATTCAGCTTTGGAACATTGGTGCTATTTTAGACCCGATAGAGAGGGCTGAGCATGGGGTAGGGGGAGAAAACCTGGGCAAATTACATTGCTCTTCTCCTGTCCACCTTCCATGACTGTCAGCAAGAGCAGGGACTGTTCCCCTGCCTGGAATGCGTGGATAACTAAGTTTTAGATCAATTCTGTTTCAGCTATAAAAATAACCAGTGATTCACTATGCAGATCTGAGATGGATTTTTATACTCTCAAGTTGCTCCTGCTGTCCCTTTGGTGCCCCTTCAAATGCAATCAAAGTATAATCTTTTCCAGTATTGTGAGAGGGATTGTTGTTATTAAAATATATATTCATGGGGGAAGGGAAAATCTGCAAGATTCAACTCTGGGTGAACTGGAAGGCACAGATCTAGATATGATGAAGCAGGGCATACTTGCTTAAGATTCTGAAAGACTTGGAGGAGTGGGGTTAAAGATGACAGTTGAACCCTCTGCCTAACATTGCTCAAGGGCATCTATTTTTCTGCCAAGGTCATTGAAAAGGTCATGGCGGGTGGTTAACTGTTAGATGCAAGGGTCCGTGAAAGTAGTACAGTCCAATTTCTATTAGAAGCCAGAATCTTTTCTTCAACACTCAAGATGTTATTTTGGAGACTATCACATAAAAAGAACCTTTAAATATATCAATTTAAAATATATTAGTTAAAATAAAAGCAAGAAGGAAAGAGAGAGGCACTGCCCATATTTGTATACCACCAGAGATGGAGAACTTACTAGCTAACACAATAGTCCATTGCATTTTGGAATAGCTCTAAATGTTAAGAAAGCTCCTTCAGATTGAGCAGAAACCTGCTTCTGGCAATTTCCACCAATTTGGTCTAAGCTTTCTCCTTTGAAGAACAGAATAAAACTAACAATCTTCTACATTGAATACAGAACCAATCCAATTTTTCTTTCTTATGCTTCAGAAAGATATTTAAATTTTTCAAGGAATGGGCCTGTTATGCCAATGGAGTATTGTTTAGAAATGGAAAACTACAGGAATATAGGTTTAAAAAAAATCTACATTTTTATAGAGGGGAAATGTGTTATTTTAATATGCTATGATTATTTTTAGTTGTAATGATGACAGTATGACTCACCATTCTTTCTTGTACCCCTTCCCCCATGCTTTCCCTTACTTATTTTGTCCTGTCCTGCCTATGGATGGGCTGATGGCTCACTTTCTATAATATGGTCATAACCATATATATGGGAACTGAACTCAGAATATTAAAGTTAGAAATGACCTTATGGAACATCTAGTCCATTATTTTTCAGATAGGTGACTTGAGACCCAAAAAGAAGAAATGCAGCAGAGCCAGCTCAAACCAAGGACTACTAACCCTCTAGTGTCTAGTCTATTGTGTTTCCCATTACTCATGCTGTCATTTTTGTTTTGAGCTAAGGTTACCAGCTGTGTAGCAAGTGGCCTCAGAGTTAAGTCCTCTCTGTTCCCAAAATGCCACTGTCATGGTGAAGGACGTGTCTCTCACCACTATGTATATCCTGTGTCTCAACATCAAGAATAAAACTGACTCCCTAAATTCCATGTAGAAGAACAACCTAATGAAACATTTGCTTATATGAACATGTTTCCTTTTCTGGGCAAAATATCTTGAATTCAGTTCAACTCAACACACATTACAGAGTGCCTACCAAATGTAAGATACATTAGATTCTTGAAAAAAAATGGAGTTTTTGCCCTCAAGTCACTTACATTCTCGGAGGGGATAGAACATCTATACAAACAGGTAAATGTAAAGTATATAAAATATAAATTCTTAAAGGAGAAGGGACCATTAATACCTGGCTCCAAGGAGGGAGGTGGATCTCAGATAAGGTATTAGTTGGAGGTGGTTCTGAGCTGTCTTAAATCTCTGGACCCCAAGATGCAGAGGTGAGCAAAGAGAGTGTTCCAAGTTCAGGGTACCAAGACAAAAAGGTAAAAAATGGAATGCTGAGTCCACGGAATATCAAGCAGGAAAGTGTGTGAAATACAGAGTACATGAGGAATAGATTTTGATGTTTATTTCTAGATTTTAAGGGCTAGGAATCTTTTGGAAGCCATTTTATTCAATGTTGTATAATATTCTGTCTGTTAAGAAATGATCACTAATTTGTAGTCAATTTGTCAAGCTCTGAGCATGCATGATTCATGTTCTGCCCTATCTCCTACCCACCCTGCACCCCCACACTCCCCAAGTCCTGTATCCATGCTAGGCCAATGCTCCTATTTTCAGATTTCTCCCCTGCCAGCATTTTTGCCTCTTTCTCAGCCCACCATCCTTTTTCTAAAAGCATTACTTAGGCTGATTTTACAGATTGACCAAGAAAAACGTGATACCAGAGAGGCAAATTCCACGTGAATGAAATAGTCTGAGTGACGAGCCTGCCATCACTATACTAGTCCAAAGGCCTACTGAGAGCACCCAGGTTTTATTGACAGTGTGACATGCAGAAAGAGTACTTTCACATTTCACCATCCTATGGCCAGAGAAGACAGGTGATAAATGAACAAGTACTGCAGTGACATCCTACTGAGAAACTGTTTTTCAGGAAGACTTCAGTCTCTGGAGCAGGGAGTTCTTCTCTCTTTGTCAGTTGTCATCCTACTTACTATGACCTTTAAGGACAGTTCTTATGAGGGACATTTCCCAAAGGGAAAAAAGAAAATCCTGACTGGTTTGTCATATAATCTCTTCTGTTCCTGTTTTTTTTTCCTTTCCAGTAAAAAAGCCCAGAGAGAGTGTGTTTTGAGGAAGATTAATTCTCTTCCTAGCCATCTACCATCTAACCTCATTCTCCTTCCCTGGATCATTGAACACGTCTTAATATCTCCACTTCCCCTTACTATGTGAAGTTCCAAGACTGTCCTTTGTCCCTTTCCCTTGATCTTCTTATATGCTTTCATGGTGAATTCATCACTTTCCAGAAGTTTAATTATCATCTTATTGATGACTCCTTTATCAATATATCTAATTCTCATATTTCTTCTGAGGTTTAGTATTTCATCCTAAACTGTCAATTGTGTAGTGGAAATTAAATGTACCATGTCCATTATAAAGGCAACCTATTAAAGACAGAACTCATTATCTCCCCCAACTCTACAATCTAGTCTTCTGAATTTCACAGGTACCATCACTCTTCCGGTTACACACGGTCTATTCCTCATTCATACCATATAACACATAAGTCCCCAATTTTTGTCATCTTTCTTGTAAGGATTAAAAATTAAAGGTTGGACTAAATGTATAAAAATGTGGTCACCAAAAATATATTACTCAAGTCAGGATGACTTTTTAAGTAGTTTATTTACAAAAGGAGAAAGAGCGAAAGTAAGAAAATGAGAGAGAGTAGATAATTGCTTTGTCCCTGTATGTCTTTCTCTCTGACTTTGTCTCTTTCTCATGCATATATCTTTATATGTAAAAAATATTTTCCTCAGCTACATTTTAAGATCCTTGAAGATGAGGTCAACTTTGCTTTTGTCTTTATATAGCAACACCTAGCAATGTTTGGAATATACTAAGTGCTTAGTCAATGCACAATGATTTACTGGTTAACTGTTCACATTTGGCCTTAGTGAGGGAAGAGATTCTCTGAAGGAGAACTTGGACCAATCTTGGCCCAGTGGATAATATTACAGAAGGCATCATTCAGTTTATGAAAAACAACTTCTAAACATTTACAGTTCTTTCAAAATGGAATGGTCTCCATCAAAAGATAGGAAATGGAAAGTATTCAAAAATGGCTTCCTGTTATACCTGAAAAATTTAGGCTGTTTTCTAAAAGTAGAATGAACATTTTGGTGACTTTGTTGGAAAAATTCTTTGCTTTAAAGGATATCTTCTTGGAATGGAGGCAGGGTAAGGAGACAAGGGGGAAATCCAGATAGTGTTTAAAAATAGCAAAATATGGCAATGAAATCTATTTCTTAGAAAAGAAAAAAAAACATAAAGTTACACATTAAATTGCAAATGAGACCTTAGTCATTTGGAATCATCTGAAGGGGAAAAAGAGTAGTGAGGAGAAATCTGATGACTGATAAATGTTTATTTATTGACTTTCTGATCTAGAAAGATAACAGTAATGATTTATATTTGTATAACAACGATTTACTTGTGCTTTATCTTGTCTGAGTTTCAAAAGAACTTTGGGAGCTAACTAGTTAAAGCAATGTAATGAGGTATCTGATGGCTCAACGCATAGAGCACTGGGCTTTGACTCAGGAAGATGAATTTAAATCCAGCCTTAGACACTTCATAGCTACATGACAATGGGCAAGTCACTTAACCTTTTTTTCCTGACAAAAAGATCCATTGAATCCACTGGGGAAGGGAATGGCAAACCACTCTAGTAATTTTGTCAAGAAAATCCCAAGGACATACATAAAGACATAAAGAATCAGATATGGGTGAATACTTGAACAATAACAGGCAATGAAATGATAGAACTGGACCAAAATGAAGATTTTCTGGCATAGCTTTCCATAAATTACAAAGAACAATGGAAATAGAATTAGCTGATGTGATTTTGTAGAGACAAACTTACTACTCCATTCTTCTATGGCAGAAGAAGAATCTACCATAGAGGTAGACAGATAAAGAGAGAGAGAGAGAGAGAGAGAGAGAGAGAGAGAGAGAGAG
>NW_025390564.1:0-5426 GCF_016433145.1 Gracilinanus agilis | reverse complement strand
AGGAGGAGGAGGAGGAGGAGGAGGAGGAAGAAGCCTTGATAGATATGAATTCATAATGAGAACTACAAGTGTTCAACCAGAGGCTTAGTAACCACTAACTGAACTCTAATATCTTTCTCAATCTTGTGACTTATAAGTCTAAGAATATAGATAGTAATCATCTTGGGTCCTTAGTACAACATGTATTTTCAGCAGAATGTAAACTCCCTAAGGGCAGGAACTATTTTTTTCTATTTTGTATTTCTGAGCCTAGCATGTTGCCTTGCACATAGTAGATAAAATAAATATTTAATAAACTGAATTTTTTCATCACTTTCTACCTCACAGAGCTATTGTAAGGAGAGTTCTTTATAAATTATAAGGAGCTAATTAAATATGACTTACTACTATTCTGTAACTGTTTCTTTGCTTTCATCTCTCTCCGCAACTGGCATGTGGGTTAATTTTCCCAGCAGGATATGACTACTGTGGCTAGCATATAGATATTTTTTTCTGTGTTACTGTCTGTATTTTTTCCGGAAGGGTGAGGTACAGGAAGAGGAGAAGGAGGAATTCCTGCTAGTGTACTTCATATTCTTTCTACCCTTGCCCTGCCCATTACAAAGGATGTCACAGATTCCTAGAAGCTTTTACCCTAAAAGTCCTATTTCTGAAAGTCCCAACACCCTCTAACACCCAGGTTGAAGAGTTGGTCTACCACTGTTTATCCCAGGGTGAATTGGGAGGTCCAGGGAATAACATAGGGGTACCTCTTTACAAGGTTCATAACCTGTTGAATTAATTAGACAATATACAATTAGGGCTCCTCTCATACAGACTCCTATGTGCTGGCAGACAATATTAACTATCATTTTTAGACTATGTGGTTATAGCAAAGGCAGAAGAAAACAGCAAGCTCTATCTCCTCTGAGTTGTTAATAATCATTATGCCACCTACTTCAACCAAAATTCTCTCTACTTTGATTCTCTTTAGGTTAGGATATCATCATAAGAAAGGAGTTATCTTTATGATCTAGGTTGGAATCTAAAAACTCAAGAAATAAGAACAATAATTACATTTCTACCAGTGACAGAGGAGATCTTTGCCTTACTAATTCAAATCAATTCAACAAACATTCCTGAACCACCCTTGTATATAAAGTAAAATAGATGGAGAGGTGGTCTTTCTACTCAGTAACTGGATTTGAATTCAAATCCTGTCTCAGACACATACTGATCCAAACTATTGGCAAGTCACTTAATCTCTCAATGCTCCTAAGTCAGCTTTCTAAAACTATAATTTCCAAAACAGTTGCTGTGTTGGTAGAGGGAGTTTCCTATTCTTTTTTAAAATTTTACTTTTATTGTTATGCAAAACACACTTCCCTATTGGTCATTGTTGTAAGAGCAAAGTCATACATGACCAAAAACCCCAAATAAAATCATAAATACACTGATGTGAAAGATGACTCCAACAGTTCTTTCTCTGGAGGTAGATAGCATTCCCCACCATAAGTTTTTCAGACTTGTCCCTCCCTGATCATTGCATTGCTGAAAGCAGCCAAGTGTTCACAGATAATCATCGTCCAATATTGCTGTTAATGTGTACAATTGTCTGAATCTTGGGGATCCCAGGATTGGGACCGAGGGGGTAGGGTAGCGCAAAGGGAGGAGAGACTCTCACACTGGCAGGCTTATAACAATCCAACTTTAATCCACCATGTTACTGTATCAACAGGCTTTTTAGGTTACTGCTTGCTCTCTCATGCTTCTGCTGTTCCAGCCCCTCAACCAGAAGCAATAAGGCATATTTATCTACTCTCTCCCAAGGTAGCTCATTAAGGGAAGCAAATGGTCAACAAAAATAATTTTGACTAGAGCCTGGAGCCAAGGGAGAGAGTTTTCTCTCTTCTTTCACATCATTATAGTCAAAGTTATGTTGCTCTTTTCTCTACCCCTGTGTCCTCTTTGGAGTTTACAGGATAGAGGAGGGAGAGTTGGGGATATTTAACCCCTTAGTCCCCTACATACAATGTTCTCCCAGTTCTGCTTATTTCACTCTGCATCAGACCCTGCAGCTCTTTCCAGCTTTTCCCAAAAGCATCTTGCTTATCATTTCTTATAGTACAATTGTATTCCATCACCAACGCGTACCACAATTTACTAAGCCATTCCCCAGCGGATGGACATCCCTTCATTTTCCAATTCTTTGCCAGGAGTTTCCTATTCTAACGAAATCACATGTACAGACCAAATTGGGCCAGGTATAGAGCAGCGAGGTGGCACAGTGGATAGAGTGCTGGACCCAGAGGCAGGAAGACCTGACTTCAAATCCAGCCTCAGACACTTATTAGTTGTGTGACCCTGTTTATCTCTGTTTCCTCAGCTGTAAAATGAGCCAGAGAAGGAAACAGCAAACCATTCTAGTATCTTTGCCAAGAAAACTCCAACTGAGGTCATAAAAAGTCAGAATTGACTGAAATGACTGAACAACAAAAGGCTAAGTTTGAGGGACACAAAGATAAAACAACAACAACAACAACAAAGTACTCAAGAATAAAATAGGGTAGAATATTATACTGTAAAAAATAGGAAAATAGTATCCTGCATTAGTTAGAATCTTCAAATTTACATTCAGTAGAATCTTGCCTCTTGGTCATAATTATTTATTTGTGGAAGGAAATAAATAGTATCGTAAGATTAAATTCTGGACCCTAAAGCAATAATTTATGAAATATCTCCTATAGCATTTATTAATTAAATTAGTACCAAAGGTGTTTGAGCCATCATCAGAAGAAATGAAGCTTTTAAGCATGTAATTAAGAATCTGTTGTATCAACGTGCATGATACCAAATTACAGAATGACAGGACATTATTTTACCCAAGTAAGAGGCAGTAGATTAGGGAACAGAAGTTCAACTCCTGGTCTGTAAAGGATGGATGACCTTGGGCACAGCCCTCAACCCCACTCAGCCTCAGTTTCCTCAACTGTAAAAAGGACATTAGATGATTTGGAATGTCCTCTTTTGCCTATAATATCCTATTCTAGATTATTTTTTTGTCTTTTGCAAATGTAAACTGAGTTGTTATCTATCTACAGAGCTGTTAAGACTTGTAGCCAACAGGTCCAAGACATTTTATCAGATTTTTAAATCAATTTTTATCAAATATATCAAAATATCATTTTATCAAATTCTTCAAGCCCCTTTCCAACTAACTCCAGAGCCAGGAAACAATAGTTTCTGTTTCTACACTTCTTTGAAGGACAAGCACATATTATGTGGTTTTAGGTCACACGTGGTCCATAACCTCCATTTCCTCTCTTTAATAGAGTCTATTTAGCCTCTGGACATAATAAGTAGTTATAATTATTCCTCTTTTATAATTTTATCTGGAACGAAATTAAAACTTGGACTAGTCTCTTAAAAAAAAAAAAAGAAATTAGTACAAAATAAAAATGCGAAAGAAAAACAAAGTGCCAAATGCTGGCGATCTAACAGAACATCACTTGGAGGGCAAAGAAGCTTGAAACATTTAAGAAATATGTCTAGGCTTGTCCTGCAGCAAAACAGCATACAACTCGGTGCTAATTCAGAGCATGGACCAGAGGAATGCTTGGGGCACCGCCCAGCCCTCTGGGAATGTGGCATTCAATCAGCCCCTGAAGTTCTCTAGTGACCTCCTCTGGCCAGCACAAGGAGAGAGGTTCTTCCCCCCACAAAAAAAGAAAGAAAAGAAAAGAAAAGAAAAGGCATTCCCCTACTCCTCTCTCTAGACACAGTTGGAACACACGTAGACCTTTTGGAAGGATGACAAAGGAGAAAAACGTGAGCATGCTGATGGACAACAATGAAAATGAATGGAAACCAGAGCTTTTTTTATAATGTCAGTACTATATTTTATAATAATTATATATCAAAATGTAATAACTAAGATTAATATTATACCATAATGTAACAATAATAGCTAAATTTTATATATTACTTTCTGTGTGTTGGGCACCATGTTGAAAGGTGTTTTACAATTATTATCTCACTTGATCCTTACAATAATTCTAGGAGGTTGATGCTATTATTTTCCCCATCTTATCTATGAAGAAACTGAGGCAAACAGGTTAAATGACCGCGGTTATTAGGTATTTGAGACCATATTTGAACTCAGATCTTCTTGATTTCAAGCTTGGTGCAATTTTATAGTATTTACTAAGAAGCTATTATTTAGGGACTTATAAAATGAAAGAAAAATATCAACAGATAGGTACGTTCCCAAGCTCCAGATGGAATATTTCTAAAAAAGGGACAACATTCTAAAAAAAAAAAAGTAAAGGTAATAGATTGGAACTTCTGCATAGTCCAAGTCTTATTTCCCCCTTACATCATTTAGAAAGATGATGACCTTCCATATCCACACTAGAGCAATTGGAAACATTGCTTCTATTCCACTCCCTTTTCCTGCTCCTCCCTCTCTCCAACCCCCATCAACTTACATTTTTATGTGCCACATAACTATTTCTGGGGCCCCATTAGTATGAAATTCCTGCAAACACCCCAAGGCTATGGCGGCAGTATTTCAAATAATTCAACAATATACTCATTCATTCAGCAAATATTTGTCTAACAATATACTAAAAAAACAGCTCCCCCCAGCTCTACAAGCTCAAACAGAGTAGCACATTCATATGTTGCTGACAGGTATGACCCAAACCAAATTCAAATATCCCGACATGATCTATAATGGTCCAAAATCCAAACTTTTAAGCAAGATGGGAATAAGAAACAGCTTCTTAGAGTAGAGTGGATCAAAGATTGACTTGAAGACAGAAGACTTCTTGGGGTTTCACTTTGGTCTAACAACCCTTCTTCAAGGCTCATTTTCTATATCTGTAAAATGAGGTGTCTGGACTAGACAGATCTTATAGTCTGTGATTCCTCTTCTTATCAACTGGCCTCCAAATCAGAGGAAATTATGTTCTGAAGGCTAAAACCAAATAACCTGAAAAGTCTAATCCTTCTCCTCCTCTAAACATTCTATTGGATTATTTCCTTGATTTTCCCTGACTTTCTCTTAGTACCTCTTGGGCAAAGGGACCTTTCCTCAGCTTCCACACCTAACACTGGTGTGTTGGTCTTCTCCTCCTGATGCTCTAGGTGGAGTCTGGAAGCCGGGAGGTCTTATAGTTGGAGCACCCACATCAGTGATTACCAAGGTCCCCCCAGGGCGTGTGGCATTCTCTGGCAAAGTTGGCCCATTTGGTTATGTAGGTCAATGCTTCAAAGGCAAGATATGCAGAGGAAACAAGTCTCAAAGAGATTGTGGTTGCACAGTATTGTGAAGTTTCAACCCCAGGCTTGGCTGACTTCAAATCCAGTATTCTTTCCACCAGATATGATAGAAAATACAGAGCTGTTTGATGGCATGTTATTTTGCTAGTATATGAGAAAATTTA
>NW_025390563.1:0-4714 GCF_016433145.1 Gracilinanus agilis | reverse complement strand
GGGGGGGAGGGAGGGAGGGAGGGAGAGAGAGAGAGAGAGAGAGAGAGAGAGAGAGAGAGAGAGAGAGAAGGAAAGAAGATGCTGTGAAGCTCTAGTATACCCCTGCCTGGAGACACCTTCAAATCAACATTTCCAAAACTCATTATCTTTACCCCCCACTCTCCTCTCGCCACCCTCCCTCCCTATCCCGTTAGTCCCTCAGGTTCCCAACCTAGGAGTCATCCTGGTCTTTCACTATCTCTCACCTTCCTCCGCCTTTATCAGATATGGTGCCGAGGCCTGTCCATCTCACCTCTGCATGCTGCCCCTCTCCCTCAGTTGCAGACCTTTGTCACTTCTCACCTGGATGATTGTCTGATAGCCTCCCAATGGGTCTGCCTGCCTCAAGTCTCTTCCCACTCCAGTCTGTTCTTTATTCAGATTTTCCAAAATGGGGGTGGAATCATGGCAGCCCCCCCCTCCTCCACAAACTCCTGAGGCTCCCTGTCACCCCTGAGACCAAATACACAATCCTCTGGAGGGGTTCAGGGCCCTTTGCAAGCTTCCCCACCTTTCCAGTCTCCTCCCACCGTCCCTGACACTTGGCTTCTTTTTGCAGCCTATTTCATCTTCCAGCCCTTTTGTCTTGGCTCTGGCTGGAATGCTCTTCCTCCCCCTCCTCTCTGCCTCCTCAATTCCCTGGATTCCTTTTTGTCTCCGCTGAAATCCCACCTTCCCCAAGAAGCCTGTCCTGATCCTCCCTAAGCCAGGTGCCTGGCCTCGAAGGTTGGCTCCAATTTATCCTGCCTGGCTCTTATTTGCACAGTTGTTTCCAGGTTGGCTCCCCCATTCGATGGTGAGCTCAGTGGGAAGAACAGCGACCATCTTTCGCCTTTCTTTTCATTCCTAGCACTCAGTCCTGTGTCTGGCACATAGTAGCACTTAATAAGTGTTTGCTGATGGATGGATGGTGAGAGCACTTTTCCAGCCAACGTTCTCCAAGATTTCCAATTGAAAGGCAAAACCCCCCAAAGAATCCGTCCCTGGGAAACACTGTTCGTTTTTTTCTTGATAATTATTCCATTTCTTAAGGAAATTGCAGAATCAAGGCAGCACAAATTTAGATCTGGACGGGACCTTCAAGATACTGGGTCCAGCTGTCCCACTTTACAGAGGAAAAGACTGAGGACCAAGGAGGTCCACCGGATCTCCAGATGTTTTCTGGGAGAGAGTTTGAAAATACAAAAGATTCTGAATTCTCTCTCTGTCTCTCTCTGTGTCTCTCTGTCTGTCTCTGTCTCTGTCTGTCTCTGTCTCTCTGTGTCTGTCTCTGTTTCTCTCTGTCTCTGTCTCTCTCTCATTCTCTCTGTCTGTCTCTCTCTCTCCATCTCTGTCTGTCTCTCTGTCTTTCTCTCTGTCTCTGTCTGTCTCTGTCTCTCTATCTCTGTCTCTCTCATTCTCTCTGTCTGTCTGTCTCTGTCTCTCTCCATCTCTGTCTGTCTCTCTGTCTCTCTGTCTTTCTCTCTGTCTCTGTCTGTCTCTGTCTCTCTATGTCTGCCTCTGTCTCTGTCTCTCTCATTCTCTCTGTCTGTCTGTCTCTGTCTCTCTCCATCTCTGTCTGTCTCTCTGTCTTTCTCTCTGTCTCTGTCTCTGTCTGTCTCTGTCTCTCTATGTCTGTCTCTGTCTCTGTCTCTCATTCTCTCTATCTGTCTGTCTCTGTCTCTGTCTCTGTCTGTCTGTCTCTCTCCTGCCCCCCAGCCAGTGCCGGATAAGGCTTCTGGTAAATTTGAACCTCTTACCTCTCCTGGACTTAGATCAATGCTCCTGAACTCCCCAATACAAAGACTGCATCTGACTAGCTCTGGGTCTTCCCCAGCGCCCGGCATCCTGGAGCAGGTCCCCCCCCCCCCACCGTGTTCATAGAAAGAAGGGAGGCTCATCCCTGGGAGCTCCGGCCTACACGGCGTTTTGGGGTCTTGGAAAACTCGCCTCCCTGCGATGGCGGGAGGAAGGTGAGGAAACAGCTGGGAAGGGGCCGAGCTGGGGGCCGAAGCCCTTCCTCTTCAGGTCTGTCCTTGCTCTTCCCACAATGCCCCTGGAGTCAGCGGTGGGGCAGCGCTCAGTGTTCAGCCGGATCTCCAAAAGCTTCTCCTGCACTTTGGCCGTTTTCACCGTCTCGGCCATCGAGGAGACTAAACGGAGCCTTGGCTGGTTTCCGAGCTGTCAATGCTTGCGGTGAACGTTTAACGAGGGACTCTCGGAGCCTCGACGGGCTCCAGCACCCGCCTGTCTGGAAGGGGCCTGAGGGGGCCTCGGCCTCTCCCCGATGAAGAGTCAAAGACCCCCCTCCTGGCCGATCCATCGAGGCATGAATTCATCCAAAATCACTTATGGAGCCTCTGGGGTGAGCCGGGCACTGGGCCAGGCGCTGGGGCCGGAGACAGCAAAGCTATGGGGCAGTGCCCGACCCTGGGGAGCCCGTGTTGTAATGGGACCCACGAGGGGCTCCAGGCAGGCACACCCGAAGGGCGGCCCCTACGAGGCAGGCTGGGAAGGGCTGGCAGCGCTCCAGGAAGCCGAGGAATGTCCGAGGCAGATGTGGGGAGGGAGAGAAGGAGGGATGCTGGCCCAGAAAAGGGTAAAGTTGTGAAGCCCCAGCGCAGAGCCCGGGTGTGCCGGGCGCCCGTGGCAGGTCACCGTGTTCACAAACATCGGAAAACTTGGAGAACGATGGGAGCCCCCTGGCCGCCCCCACACCGCACCCCCCAAGTCCTGAGCAGTGACTTTTGGAGAGCCATTTCTAAGTGTAAAGCGCTGTGCCTGGCACCTTCACTACGCGGGTCCAGCACCATCCTAGGCCCAAGGGGGGGAGGTACCTTGGACGTTTGCTCCGTCTGTTCCCTCAGTACTTAGCGCCTCCTCCCCCCTTCTCCCGGGGAGCCCCTCTGAGCGCAAACACTTTCTGGGGGGTCTCCTTCTGCTCCCAGCCGGGCTTCTGACTCTCTGGACTCCCCTCCTGGCTCTCTCCGTTCCCAGTTCCAGGACCGGCTTCCCCCTTCAGAATGGAAGCTGCTGAGGGCAGGGGCTGCCTGTTCCTCGGGCCGCCCCGCCAGGCTGAGAGAGGAATATCCTGGCGCCTTCCTGTTGTTTGTTTTGAATTGGGGAGGCGCAACTTAAGAGTAGTGTTTGGGGACCTGTGGGGGGCCTTGGGGGGACCCGCGTGGCTCGCTTGGAGGGCGTCTTCAAGGTGAGGGCCGGCTCTGACTAGTGGGCGTGGCGTGGAGCTTCCTCTGCGGTCACGTGGCCGCCGGATGAGAGAGGCGGGACGGGCACCGGCGCGGCCATGATGGCTATAAGACATTAACTCTTCTCGTATTATCGTCTTTCTCATTTCTCATCCGAGAGAGGCCAGAGGAGGAGAAGTCAGAGAAACCTGCGAAGAACTGCCAGAACCGAGGCAGGAAGGGAAGCGGAAGCAGGAAACCAGCCATCCAAAAGGACGCCAATAATGCAAATGGCAGCCGCGCCCAGAGGCGGCCAGTCCCGGCACTTTGGCTCCGGAGGAGAGAGGATGAAAAGCTGCCCCTCTGCTTGGCAGGCAGGCCGGGCGCAGCCTGGGGGAGGGGGCTCCGGCGAGCTTAACCCATCGTCCTTGTGGGGGGCTCGAAGGAAGAAATGAGCAATAATACAGTTTGGAAGAGAAGCAGCGTCGTAGAGTTCAAACTGAGCCCCATTTCTGGGAGCCGCCATGCCTCTGCCTTGGGGGTTGGGCAGAACTGACCGAGCGGGGCTGGAGAGAACGGCAAGACCTCAGTGGTGGGCGCTCCGGCCCTGGGCCTTCAGGCTGGCTGCCATGCGACAGAAGGACCCGAGCCGGGAGCTCAGAGGTCAGCTCGTCCCTCTGCCCCGTCCCCAGTGGCTTCCAGGGGCCCCCCAGCTCTGTTTGCACACTTCCCGGGATGGGCAAAAGCTGAAAGCTTGCAAAGAGAGATGGCTTTGTTAGCCCAGCTGACCGTCCAGGAGAAGAATGGCCGAAGTCAAAGGACGCTTGATGGCCCTCCGCTCCTCTGCTCTTGGGGGACGGGCGGCCCCGAGTCCTAGGAGACGGGAAAGCAGATCGCCCTGTAAACAGACTCAAGTGGGGCCTGGAGGTCCTGCTTCTCCTCTGGCCTCCCGCTGGCCGCCAGCCTTCTCCCCCTCTTCCCCGGCTCCCCCCCCCCCAGTGGCCCAGGAGAGCTCTAGAGGGGCCTCCCTGCCCCAGGCCCCAGCTTTGCTCACTCCCCTCTCCAGATCCACTCATCCTGCCTCCGGAGCCCTGGGTCCCAGCTCGCGGCCAGGCACCCCACTCAGCCCCATCTAGGCCAGTGTGTCCAAGGGGGCACTCCGGAGGGCTGCTTGGGGGCGCAGATGAGGCCTGCCGTGGAACAAAGGCCGAGGAGCCTTCAGGAGTTCCGCGCTGCTGGAAGGCTGTTGGAGAAGAGCTTTTCAGGCGAGGAAGGTCACCCCAGACAGAGCTTCAGGCCTCGGCTCATCCCTGAAGGCTCCCACTGACCCTCCGGAATTCTCAGCCAGCGAACACCAGGGAGGCCCTGTTCGGCGCTTGCTTGGGCCGCTGTTGTACCCCAAGGGCTTTCCAGCTCACCCTGGCAGCCCAGAGCCCAGGGCCGAGCACAGAGGGGTGCCGTGGCTGGTGATCCGATCGGTCAGCTGCAGCCTTCCGGGGGGGGGGGGGGGG
>NW_025390562.1:0-7453 GCF_016433145.1 Gracilinanus agilis | reverse complement strand
GGGAAAAGGCAAGGGAAAAGGGAAGGGAAGGGAAAAGGGAATGGAAAAGGGAAGGGAAGGGAAGGGGAAAGGGAAAGGAAGGGAAGGGAAAAGGAAAAGAAAAGAAAAAAGAAAAGAAAAATGGGGTCTCAAAGAGTTAGATATGGCTAAAATAACTGAATAAAATTCCAGATATTTTCTAAAAAATTACAAATTATAGTGTGATATGGAGTTAGGCTGTATAGGAGAGATGCTTTTTGGAGTACAATTTTTTGTACCCTTACTTTAGGCCTTACAACTATAAGACAGAAGAGCAAGAGCTGGGCAAAGAAGGTTAAGAGACTTGCCCAGGGTCACACAGCTAGGAAATGTTTGAGGCCAAATTTGAACCCAGTTTCTCCCAACTCCAGGCCTGGAATTCTATCTACCTCTCCACCTAGCTGTCGAAGAATACAGCATTTTCTACAGAGATTTATTGTACTCAGACATATCCTGGTTCACTAACCATGCCAAGGTGGCCATTTCTTAACTGACTTGTGTATGTGATGCAAGATTGGCTGTTTAGAGCAGAGAGAAAGAGAGAGAGAGAGAGAGAGAGAGAGAGAGAGAGAGAGAGAGAGAGAGAGAGAGAGAGANAGAGAGAGAGAGAGAGAGAGAGAGAGAGAGAGAGAGAGAGAGAGAGAGAGAGAGAGAAGTAAGAGCGACTGTTAAGTGCTCCAATACATCCATAATTACCCCCAATCATATATTTGTTCAATTTTTTTTGCATTCAAGTGGCACTGGGTAGATTTAGCTTTGGGAGTGCTTGAGCAGAATTTTCAAGGTTGGAGTTGAGGAACAGAAAAATGTATGTGTCAACTGACATAGAAAAAGGACCCTAGGGGGCAACTGGGTAGCTCAGTGGATTGAGAGTCAGGCCTAGAGATGGGAGGTCCTAGGTTCAAATCTGGCCTCAGCCACTTCCCAGCTGTGTGACCCTGGGCAAGTCACTTGACCCCCATTGCCCACCCTCACCACTCTCCCACCTAGGAACTAATACAAAGAAGTTAAGGGTTTTAAAAAAAAAAAGAAAAGAAAAAGGACCCTACTACTACTCAATTCCCCCATGCCACTTTGACCCAGAGAATCACCAGAAATTTCTCTGGTACTCTATGGCTGAAATGTGAACAGCCTGTTGTGAGTTAACTGCTCCCTGGTTCCTGGGAGATGGGAGGTTTATTTTGTAAGGATGGGATTTGTGCAAGGGGGATGGGACAAAAGGAGCCAGAGAAGGAATTGCTGACAGTTAGTGACATTTACTGACAGTTGAGAGACCAGAGAGGATTCTGGGAATTCTCTGGAGGAAAGGGAAGAGGAGAGGTCTTCAGGTAGAGGACTGAAGGAGGGAGGAGGAGAACAACCCAGCTTGGATCCAGTCCTAAGGGCTTCCTGAGGATCTTTCTTTGGACATTGAAACCCAAATTCCCTGGTCAAAGATTCTATCACATCTCACCCAGCAAGATTTCAATCATCAAGTCAGCTAAGTGTTTGGACTCCATTTGGGAGCGATCTCTTAGTCTCCTTTCCCCATTACCCAACCTTGCTGAGAGCCCCCCTTTTGGTCAAAACTTACAATTATAGAAAAGTATAGAAATAGAAACGAAAAGAGAAGGAGCCAGGGAAGAAGCATGGGAGTGGGAACCCCAAAGGTTCCCTCCTGAGTGAGAGACCCCATAGAAATAGAGAAGAGGGCAGCTCCAAAATCCCTCTGCCCTTCACCCCTTTACCCAATCCCTGAATTGTGAATAATAAAAGCCATTCATTAGTCAAATAGCATTCCTGAGTGGCTGAGAGACAACAAGGGAGAGGGGAACCACAGCTTCATCTGGCTGCCTCCATCTTGAAGCCAGACCACCCACTATGAAGTTGACTGACCTCAGGGAGGCTTGTGTGAACCCCATCCTTATTCAGAATCAGATTGGGGTATCAGATAGCTCATCTTATAAGGAAGCCTCACCCCCAACTCCTGTGGGGTGGCACAACCATCCAGATCACCCAGTTTCGGGGAAATACCCCCTTGAAGTCTCCCAGTGCATATTTGACCTGAGGGGAGAGCTGAAGGAGAGACTCACCTCATAGACCCTCTCTATCTCCCCTCTTTCAAATATTGGTTATTTGGCTCACATTATTATTTCAATTTTAAGACACTGAACTTGCAGACTTTCTTTCTTTCACAGTCAAGAAGTCTGAAAAGACTGAAAAATGGACTCCAAAATAAGAGGGGACTTTGAACTGGGAAACAAACTAGACCCTGAATCTTATGGTTTTAGCATAGTTTTTTATGACTAATCTAATTAAATTGCCAATTAACTTGTACCTGAGGTGATTTGTGAATAACATGCAAGCAAGATGAGAACACACTAACCAAATAAAGTAGAGCCTTAGAATAATGGGTTTGGGGGCAGGTAGGTGGCATAGTGTAGAGAGCACTAGGCCTGGAGCCAGGAGGATGTGGATTAAATTTTATCTCAGATACTTCCAAGTTCTGTGACCATGGGCAAGTAATTTAACCCCATCTTCCTGGCCCTTACCCTTTCTGTCTTAAAGTTGTTACTAGGAAAGAAAGTAAAGGTTTAAAAAAAATTAAGTCTGGGCCTGCACCTCATCTTGCATGTGCTGGGGACACCTGATTACAAATAGATAGAATGTGGAGTTGATTGCTCAACAGGAATTTATTAAGTGGTTATCATGTGTCAGGCATTGTATTAAACTCTCAGAATATAAACAAGCAGAAAGATAGTCTGTGCCCTAAAAGAATTTACTTTTTTAATGAGAGAAGATAAGATATAAAAAGAAGCTGACAAGCAGTTGAAGAGATTATCCAACAAGGGCACATGATAGACAAAGTCTAGAATTCAGCCTTGAAGGAATAAAGACATGGCTGGCTTGGGAATCTTGATTAAATGGAAATTCTGTGAAGGATGATAGGGATGGAAGATACTTACAGAGTTACAGGGATCTTCCGCAATGAAGAGGATTCTGGGACCTTTCAGAACCATTAAAGTGCAGCCTGGAGAAAAAAGAAGACATCTTCAGGACTAGGGAAATGATACTCCCAATTTTCTTCTGCCCTGATCAGATTACATTTGTAGCACTGTATTCCACTGGGTAGCAAATTTTAGGATGGACATTGAAGAGTTAGAGAGCATTCAAAGGAGATCAACTAAAATGATGAAAGTCCTTCAGTCTGTGCCAGATAGGTAGTGGTTAAAGAGACTGGAGATGTCCTGCCTAGAAGACAGAAGACAGTGGAGAAACACGATGGCTGTTTTCAAATTTTGAAGAGCTGTCACATAGAAGAAGAAACACAATTATTCCCCTTGGCCTTAAAGGGAAGAATGAAAAGCAATGGGTAGAAGCTGCAGGGGCAAACTGAGGTGAGAATTGAGGAAAAGCTTCCTAACAGCTAAAGCAGTGATAGCAAACCTATGACACGCGTGTCAGCTCTGACACATGTAGCCATTTTCAATGACACGTGGCCACATACAGAGAAGTATGGGGCCACATGCCGAGGATGAAACATTTCCTGTAGTGTAATATAGACACTCTGTGTACTATAGATGATAATTCTATCTATATTAACTTACCTATTTTGGTTTATTAAATATAGTTATGTATTACAATTACACATTTTTATTATTTAAACTATAAATATTGCAAAATTATGTTTCTTTTCTTGAAGTGACACTTAGGGTTTTTTGCTCAGTTTTTGACACACCAAGCTCAAATGGTTGCCCATCACTGAGCTAAAGCTTTCCCATAGTGCAGTGAAGTAGCTGCCTTTTTCTTATGTGTTGTAGATGAGATTTTGGTTCAGGCATAAAGAGATGAGGCACTTTCTGAAACCCTTCCATCTCTGAGATCTTCTGACTCTAAGATTTAATCTCTGTGGGCTGCAGATTCTTCTTCTGTAAATGAGGGTGAAAATAGCACCTACCTCTTAGGACTGTTGTGAGGATTAAGTGTAATGATATTTGTAAAGCACTTTGAAGAGTGCTATATAAACGCTAGTCGTTATGGTCTATCTTGTTGAGAAGGACCTAGAGACCTCCATCTGTCATAAGTAAGTATGCTTTTGTGATAACTTTTTAACCACAGACCATACACACAGAGTCAGGCAACTTCATGAAAATGTCAAGACTAATGCCTTTCCTGAGAATGAGAATTGTCCAGGATGGATTTGAGAAGTCTCAGGAGTTCCCCCCCTACCTCTCTTCTCCTGGAGGAAGTGTGAATTCCCTAGACAGGGTATAAATTCCCCTTGCTCCATGGTTCTGACACTGTTTTAGGATCATGGGTACATTACATACCTGAACTATAGCTTTGGGATTTATCCTTGAAAAGAGTTTGGTTAAAAGGGAAGGTGGGAGTGAGGAGGGCTACACAGAGATTTAAATTCACTTCACCAAAGGAATTACCTGGCAGCATTTCAAAATGTGAATTCCAGGATTGGATTGAGCTTCTAGTATTATAAAGTATCTAGAGCATGATAGAAAAGGTCCAATATGCAGCCTAGAGATGAATATGAGACATGAAGAAAATGTGCCCCATTGAAACATCCAAGCAGAGGGGCAGCTAGGTGGCTCAGTGGATAGAGAGCCAGGACTAGAAACGGGACATCCTGGGTTCAGATCTGCCCTCAGATAGTTCTAAACTGTGTGACCCTGGGCAAGTCACTTAATCCCAATTACCTAGGCTTTATTGCTCTTCTGACTTGGAATGAATACTTAGTATCGATTCTAAGACAGAAGGTAAGGGTTTGAGGGCTGGAAAGGAACAATAGCAGCTATTGAAATAGTTGCCACTGTATCAGCAATTAGAGCAGCTGATAGAAGAAAATAAGTTGCCATCATGAGGTCCCTAGAAATATCTTGCTTGGTGTTTGGACTATATTCAGGGAAGATAAATATAAAAAAAAAAAACTAATTAGCAACCACGCAAAGAAAGGGAATACCAATGATCTTGCATTACACTAGTGGTGATAAATTAGTATATCCTAATTATGTTATGATTCTTTATTTTTAAGCATTCCTTTTTCTGTGTGGGAACAAACTATCTGTTCCATACCTGGAAAAAAAGTGCTTCTATAACAGTCTGGAAATGTGTTGCTAGGACAAAATAAGCAGTATAAAGACACGGGCTTCATTCTTGTCGTCACATCGTATGGCATTCTTTTCTGCCTTCCCCTCCTATTGATACTGGTGAGGTCTCCCTAGATTTCTCAGCCCACAGCAAGGGCTCTGCTGACTTTCCGAGAACATTCTCCTCCTCCAGGAATATGGAAATTACATAAGATCACAGTTTAGCCAGTGTCTGTTTCATATTACTGGACCTACCAACTCTTAGGAGTGTGGCCTTCCCTTCAACAGGCTCTGACATGACTTTGGGAAATTCTGTGTGTCTTTGATTCACCTCAACAGTCACGGCCACCAATCCATCTAAGAGGAGACTAGAATTTCCCTCAAAACCTTCTATGCCCAAGCTAGGTTTATTAACAGAAACTTTGCTTCATAAAGTTGCTTCCCCATGTGACACTGCCATCACTTAATTTCTCTGTGTATCTCAGTGTCTTAATCTATAAAATTTAGGAGAGGCTTCAACTAGGTGATTGATACAAAGGTTCACAGATCTAAAGACATGAAGGATCTCTAAGATCACCTAATTCAAATCCTCTCATTTAATAGATGAGGAAACTGGGACCTGGAGATTTGAAGTGACTTACCTAAGGTGATGGGGGGAATAAGTGACAGAATGGGATTTGAACTTAGGTCTTGAGATCTAATCACTCTTTCTACAGAATTCTGACTATGATTTGTTCATTGAAATATCACTGTATTTGAAAGTACATCTAACTTTTAGAAGGGGTCTAATGTCTGGAAATTTGCAATCCTATAAACAAAATAATGAAGGAGACCTAAAAAGAACTCCATTGCTGAGGGGGTTCCCTTTGCTATGCCCTTGTCCCTCTTTGTTCCCTCTTTCTAGACAGTAATGAATGACATCCCTCAGCCTAATGAAAATCGGTGACCTGAGGAGAGCTCCTTTCTCTCTCTAAGCTCATTACCTGACCAACTCATACCTTCCTTGGATACACATGGGGAGGAGAGAAAGTAATTAAATGCTTTGCTTAAATGGCTTTTTTTTTTTTTTGGTCCAGGGATATAGTGACCTTCCTTGACTCCCTTCCAGAAACTGCCACTCTGCAGGCCACATGTATGTGTCGATGGATGAGGGAAGAAAACCAATAATAAAGCAAGCAAGTCAATAAGGGTATGCTGCCCCCACCAGAAGATAATCTCTAAAGTGGATAATCTACTGGCATATAATGGGGAGCTATTAAAGTGTTCCCAGAACCAATGCTGGAGTCTGTGTTAACCATGTTACCACTGTGGGTGATGCAGATTGAACATGTATGCTCCATGTGTGCACATATTCTAACAAACTAACCTCATTCCCTTTTTTTTTTTTTTTTTTTTTGGTTCTGATACCTTGCTGTTAGATTGACTGACTCTGTCCACCTCCAATCACTGGTGATTTTGAGTGTCCTGCTGAAGCCTAGAACAATTACTTCTCCTAGCATTCATTATGTGTGAGGGAGCTGACATCACCACAGACAGCTCCTGTCAGCTTGGGGGGAAATACACAGATGGAGCATCTCTCTTGGATGCCACCAATACAGAGAGTCAATAAATCAATAGTAACCTCATGCAAACAGTCAAAATGTACATTCCCAAAGAAATCTAGACCTTGGGACACAAAGGTGGCAATAAAAGTGCAGACTGGAAACCGTCAAGAGCAGAATCAATGCTTTTAAAATCTGAAACTGTAGCTCAGCTCATAAAGAGTAAAGTCCAGCATGCATGAGCAAGATGCACCTACTGATAGATCTTAGGCACATTAAGCATTATTGTGTTAAGATAATAGCACCCTTCCTGCAACTGAAAGCTCCTTATGCGTTAGTGCTATTAGTGCTCATAGATTATTTTATTGTTTTTTGGCAGGGTCTGGATCTGTGAATTTTATTAGTGTAAGGACCTTCTAATGTTGACTACCACCCTTGATGCAGATGGGCAGCTGGTCCATAAGGGATGATCGCAGTGAATTGTCTGAGTTACGTAAAGGTTACATGATTTGCCCAAGGTCATGCAGTCAGTGTATGTCAGAAGCAAAACTTGAATCTATTACTTCTTGACTCCAAGTTTGGCTCTCTATTCACTTTACTATACTGTCTTTCATGCTCACACAGTGTTACCTGCAATGAATTTGCTAAAGTTTTTCTCAAAGAATAGCACAGAATTACTGACATTAAAATGTACAATGCTACATTACCAATGAGTAGGATCACATGGTGAGAGCAATTTTATTCAGTTACATCTACAGGGATCATATTTTCAAAAAAAGAAAGAAAGAAAGAAAGAAAGAAAGAAAGAAAGAA
>NW_025390561.1:0-6799 GCF_016433145.1 Gracilinanus agilis | reverse complement strand
TTGCATCCATAATAACCACATTCTGATCCATTCCTGTCAACTACTGATGAATGTTATAGGCTAGTCCTGATGGAGGTTCAGATTCAATCTTGGAACAAAATGAGACACTGATAGACATTCTAAGCTTTAAAAAAGGAAGTTTTCTTAGTCATAGCATGAGAAGGATAGTCAGCAAGGAATCAGCATTGATTCAATTGGACTCAGTTCCTATTTGCCATGATGGCATGCCATTAAGAAGGAAAGAACTTCTGAATCTTCCTATTCCTGGGGTTTTGTATCCAAGGTATCAGGAAGCTGCTCCAATGCTCCAAGTGTTAGTTATTCTGGACCAATTAAGTCTCAAGGAAGATTCCAGGCCAAATAACTTTTATGTTTCTCCAGCTGCAAGTTCTTGAAGTGGCCACACACCATATGGCATGTTTGCAAAAAAAAAATTACTTGAGGGGACACCTATGTGGCTCAGTGGATTGAAAGCCAGGTCTAGAGATGAAAGGTCTGGGGTTTAAATCTGACTTATGACACTTCCTAGCTGTGTGACCCTGGACAAATCATTTAATCCCATTGCCTAGCCCTTGCTGCCCTTCTGCCTTGGAACCAATACACAGTATTGATTTTAAGATGGAAGATAAGGGTTTAAAAAAGAAAAGAAAAATAATTACTTGCTTGTTACTGGGACCAAGTTGTTATTAAATGGATGGTAAAAAATCATTCATCACCCTTCATCCACAATGGCCTATCATGAGTTGAGTGATGTTGAGATGATCCCTTTAACAAGATGGTGAGGGCACATAAGAACTTTATTATTAAACTGAAATGGAATATTCAGGATCATGTTTGCCTAGGCCCCTTAGGTGATAATACCCTTCACATTCAGTTTGAGATACCTCCAGGCACTAAAGCCTCTAGTTAACCTATTTTGTTTCTTTTCATTAAGGAACAGTTGTGGGCTTTATCTCAAGTCTCAGTGACACCTATGAGATCCAATTTGTTTCTTTGAGTTAGAACCTCTAGTTTTCCTTGTTTGATGACTAAACTCTGGACAACTGATGCAACTAGGTGGTACAATGGATAGAGCCTTGAGCCTGGAGTCAGGAAGATCTGAGTTCAAATATAACCTCAGTCACTTACTAACTGTGTTGTCTTGGACAAGCCACTTAAACAATTTACCTCAGTTTCCTCAACTACAAAATGGGTATCATAATAGCACTTACCTCCCAGGATTATTGTAAGGATCAAATGAGATAAATTAATAAAATTTATAAAGTGCTGAGTATAGTTTGTGGCATATAATAGGTACTATATAAATACAATTCTAGTCTCAAAGTCCATTAGTATAGGACTCTCTCCTTAATGATGGAGATTAGTGCCCTGCTCTGGGTGAAGGAGGGGGCAGAGTGATTAAGAATGGGAAAGCTTTCTTCAGATCTTCAGTTTTCTTCAAATCAAGTCTGAATCTTTTTCGACTTTAGGCAGTTTTGGCTTCCAGAGAGATGATAGAAAATGTCAATCCTACTTCTGTTTGTGGAAAGGAAAACTTCTGGAAGATGCCAACATGAAAAAAGATGACTTTCCTTTTAATCTTGGCTACATTAGTTTTATTTGTTCAAAACCTTTTTAATTTAATGTAATCAAAATTATCCAATTTACATTTCACAATTCTTTCAATCTCTGGTTTATTCATACATTTTAATCCTATCTGTATTTCTGAAGGGTAATATTTTTCCTGTTCCTCTAATTTATTTACGTTGTCTCCTTTATGTCTAGGTCATGTATCCATTTTGATCTTATCTTGGTAAATGGTGTAACATAATGGTCTATACCTAGCTTCTGCCAGATTTAAAAATTTTTTGTAGACAGTTTCTCAGATTGAAGTCTCATATCTAAAATGTATAGGGAACTTTTGTCAAATTCATAAGAATATAAGATATTTCCTGATTGATAAATGCTTGAAAATATGGATAGACATTTTTTGGGTGAAGAAATCAAAGCTATTTATAGCTATATGAAAAAAATGCTTTTTTTCATATAGCTATAAATAATGCAAATCAATCAACTCTGAGACATCATCTCATACCTGTCAGGTTGACTAAAATGATAAAATGGCAAAATAACAAATGTTTGAGGGGATGTAGAACAATTGGGACACTAATACACTGTTAGTGGAACTGTGAACTGATTCAACCATTTTGGAGAGCTATCTAGAATTATGCCCAAAGAGGAATTATAAAGCTGTGTATATGCCCTTTGATCAAAAAATACCATTATTAGGTTTGTTTCCTAAAATGATCAGGAAAAAGGAAAAGAACCTATATGTTCTAAAATATTTATAGCAGTTCTCATGGGGGGGCAAAGAACCGGAAATTGAGGGTATGCCTATTAATTGGGGAATGGTTAAACATGATGGAATGCTACTTACTGTGCCTTAAAAATGATGAGCAGGCTAATTTTAAAAAAGCATTGAAAAACCTATATAAAATTACAAAAAGAGAAAGAAACAGAACCAAGAGAGCATTATATATAGCAACAGAAATAGTTTGAAGAAAAACTTGCATCTGTCTACCTCCAGAATAAAAAAAGAAACAAGCAAGACATAATTTTATATGTACTTTTTTGTGTGTTTTTGTGTCAAATGATGTCTTCTCTAGGGTGGGGAGGGCAGAGAAGGAGGGAAGAAGATACCTGGGAACTTTAATATAACAAACAAACAAATTAATTAATTAATTAAAGAAAGAAAGGAACTAGCAGTTTCTATTACATCCTGAACCCCAACACACTACACTTTGGGGACTTCCCACATTAGAAACTTTGGGGAACTTCCCCTTGGGGTGAAATCTAGGACTCTTCTATCAGATGAGCTGAGTTACCTCTCCCCCAATGGGACAATTCTTTTACTTGGTATTGTCTGATATGTATTCCCCTATGTATACTTTCTCTGAATTCTGTTTTGCTATTGAACTGGATCAATGGGCCTCTTTGATGATTGCTCTGTATGTTCATTGTAGAATTGGTATTTGATAGGAAGAGAATTGAGCCTTGAATAAAAAGCTTGGCATCCTAATTCCTCCCAATAATCAACAGCAATCAAAAGTTAGCTTGAATCTAAAAATCACATTTCCCAGACTAATAGTATTTAAGGGAGCAGAGAGTTTTAATCCCGTCCCAGTACCCCCTCTCTCTGAGGAAAGCCCAGTGGGCCAAGCATCTGGCTCTAACCTCCTGCTTCTCCTCCCACAGGAATGAAAGTCTCCCTTGGAGAAGGTGGAGGGAGAAGATTTTTGTCTCCCTTCAAGCCACACATGATGATGATTCCCCCCTGTATATTCAGGGGACAGCCCTCAAAACATGGGTACCTCACCACACCTGGCTTTATCATACATGAGAGCTTAGCTTAAAAGTATTTGCTGTTATAATTATGATGATTATTTTTTTTATTAGCATATTGACATTTGAGGCTATGGATTTTATTTATGGTTCCTTTCTTTGATTTTGTCCCTTGTAAACTACTGGGAGTCTCAATTGTTATTTGCTTTCTTGCTTTATAGCTACTCATATAAGATAGGCATACCCACGTGTGTTGTCTAAATGTATAGATATGGCCCGTGGGTGTTGTGGATAGATATGATCTGAGATCTGTCCCACCTCTGCAGAGATAGGGAGAATCAGGAACCAGGTTGTACCACCAGCTTGTTAGCTGGAAGAGAAGAGCAGACAGCCCCCAAAACGTTTTGTTTCTAGTCTTCAAGAGGAGTGCCAGGCTAATATTGTTTATGTCTAGTCCTTCTAAAATATCTGTGGGTCTAGGGATAGGACTGAATTTTGAAGGAAAATGACTTCCTTGGTTGCTCTATAGAGGAAGGATATCTCTTAGCTTATACTCTTAGCTCTTTCTCAACAAACACTAGTTATATAAAAGACCACCATAAATAGTGAATAGTGAGCAAAGTCATTTATCCAGGCAAAATGGCAAACTAATAATTAGAGCATGCCAAAAAATACATAAGAATGAGTAAGTTGTTGTAGCTAGGAGCAAGGTGAGGAAACCAGAAGAGAATATTTTGACTCAGAGGAGATCCACTCTAGAAGACTCCAGAATTCTAAGCAAGTTCAGAGACATGATGGGGCTGGCTTCTCAAGCATG
Source organism: Gracilinanus agilis (assembly GCF_016433145.1). NCBI lineage: Eukaryota > Metazoa > Chordata > Mammalia > Didelphimorphia > Didelphidae > Gracilinanus > Gracilinanus agilis. Next base: position 2,661 of record NW_025390561.1, on the reverse strand, counting down.
TGTGCTTTTCCCAAGTCTTTCTCTTTCACTTCCCAAGTCCATCTGTCAGTCTAAAAGATACGGTATTCTCAAGTGTTTGTAGGAAGTTTCTCCTTCTCTGCTGCTACTGGTTCAAGCTCCCATTGTTTGAGGTCCCCCACTCAGTAAGTTCCTTTGACAGTTACACATCATAGTCAACATCCTCTATCCGTCCAAAGTCACATATCATTCCACATGCTCTGGGCACTATTAATGCCCTAGGCTTGGTTGGAAGTCATGTTAGACTCTTTGGTATCTAACTCGAAGAATGAACGGGTTATATCCTAAAATACTTATTGCAGTTTTAAGCTTTTGTAGTTTAAATTTATTTATTACTAAATTAATCTAGGAAGTCAGAGACCGGCCAAAAGAGTGATGTGTGAGAATGTGATTTGGATTTCTGGACCATGACTTGAAACTTAAGGAGGACAGATCTTAAGCTTTTGTAATCTAAAACTACACTAAGACTTCTGGATATCCTGTACATAAGCAATCTTCTCCCTTTGTTGTTTTGAGTGCAAAGCCATTTCGATTAGATTTTTCAAGATGTCCACTAAATACCTTCTAAAAAGCCTTTGTTACAAGTGTTCCTAGTCTGACTAGGAATCCATCATCCTTATATTTTAAGCCATGGTCCAGAAAGCCAAACCCCATTCTCACATAACACTTTCTTGGCCAGTTGTTGACTTCCTAAATTAATTTCTCTCTTCTACATTCCTTACCTTCAGTCGTCAACAGTGAGGCAAACACAACTGGTGCCCATATGGTCTGAAGTTTCTTGTCCAAGATTTCATAATCACTGGCAATATTTTTTAAAAATTTTCTTCTGGAAGTATCGTTTACATCCATATGAAATACAAAAGTAGGTAGTTGTCATCTGTTTTGATGAGTTTTGGGAGCTTCTCTGTTATGTCTTGTATACATGCTCTGGGAGACAATAGTTTCCTCTATTATTTTGACCTTGTAGAACTCCTCTAGTTCACTTTTTTAAAATTGTGTCTCATTTTTAAGAAACAACAATTTCTGCAACAAAGCTTCTTCAGTACCCTGGAACAGATAATTATGAAATATTACTGTTCATTTTTTTCTCTGACTCTTGCTACATGATCTTTTTACCTCTTAGCTTCTATGGTTTTATGTATTATTCTTTTAAGTGTAGAATATGTGCTCTGGCTTAATATTTTAGGGTCAGGCTGACTATATGTCCCATTCAGGGTTCCAGGTTATCCTCAAATATTAGTAGGAAGTTTCTCCTTCTCTGTTGCTACTGACTTGAGCTTCCATCATCTGGGAGAACATCTCTAATGCTAGGGAGTTGTGATTTGTATCCTCATTCCTTTCAGTTCCTTATTTTTATACTGTGTATATATTTGTTTTAAAAATACATTTATTAAAACCATCAGATTATGAGGTTTTATTTTCTCATACAATCTGTCACTCTTAAATTTTATTGTATTGTTTAACCCATTCACATTTAAAGTTATAAGGGTTAGATTTAGATTTTCCTTTATTATCTTTAATATTTTTTACCTCCAACTTAGGATTCTTTCTTCTCTTCTCTTCCTATACACAGTAATCTTTGTCTCCTCAGTTAATTCATTTTAATCTACTTTAAGACAATCCTCGGGTTGCCTTAAACTCCCAACAACTCTCTTCCTTTCACCTTTGATGTCTCTCTCTTCATTTGTTACTCTTCTCTCTAGTTTTGATTTTTGCTTAACTTATTAATTTCTTTTATCTGGTTGTCTTCTCTTTTCCCCATCTCAATTAAGTGGTCAAGTAAAATCCTCCTTCTCCCTTTCAACTGGTTTTGTTCATTAATTTTTAAAATTTCATTTTCTGTGCAGTTTCCTAAAACAAATTCTTCTTTTCTGTCTATTCTAGTTTTTTATTCTTTGATTCATGGCCCTTGTACTTGGTTCTTATTTAGTCTTTGTATTCCTTATGGATTTAAAGTTTCTAAGATACCTTCTAAACATTATTATTGCCTTGTAGATCTTGCTTCTCTTATCCCCCTTTTCTGTTGTGTCTCATTCTTAGAAATAATAATTCCTTCAGGTAAGCAGAGAAGAAAAGAGAGCAATAGCTCCCTAATCAGAATTTTCCTATGTCCATGCTCATGCAGTTCATTATTTTCCTTTGCCCTTCTGATGGTCATTTTTCTACCATTTGTCTTGAAATCTCCTACATGAATCTATGCTTTCCTATTTTTGGGGGTATCAGTTAAGCCCAGTGGATCTAATTATCCTACTCCTAAGAGAGGATGAGTAAGTTGCTTTATAGTGCCACATCTCTGCAGGATATATCCATTGTAAGATTCCCATCACCTTTTAGTGAATATCTCTCTTCCTTCACAGAAATATTCATCACTAGTACCCTCTACCGCCAATGAAGCAAGATTTTACCCTTTCTTTTCCTTGTTGTTAATACTTTCTTTTGCCTCCATTCCCATTTTCCTATAGGTCTTGTTTTTTTCTGAGAGACTATAGGAATTAGTTTCATTTGTTATTTGTTAACCTTTAATTTGATTAACATATATCATATATTCCTATCTTCTTCCTCCATTATGCCCTGCCCCTTCCCTTCTATAATTTAGTCTCTCCTCTCCTCTCCTCTCCTCCCCTCTCCTCCCCTCTCCTCTCC
>NW_025390560.1:0-4919 GCF_016433145.1 Gracilinanus agilis | reverse complement strand
CCCCGTGAGCCGGAGAGCAGGACTCAGAGTCTTCCCTTTGCCTCTTCTGCCTCCAGGGAGCCCGAGGCCTTCCCGGAGAGAGAGGACGGATCGGAGGGCCCGGCCCTGCGGTAAGAGCTTCCCCCGGGAGGCTGGGGGCCCCCCTGGGCCTTCGGGGCTCCGCCGCAGGCCTGCGTTCTCACGGCTTCTCTCCACGTTCTCCGTAGGGAGCTCGAGGAAGCGACGGCAGCGTCGGCCCTGTTGGTCCTGCTGTGAGTGGGGGGGGCCGCGGGGCTGGGAGGGGCGGCGAGCGAGTTCCCAGCATGCCCCTGGGCTCTTTTAGAAGGTTCTAGTCACAGTCACCAGCCTGGCTGACAGCTGAACCCGCACCTGGGTCCAAAGGAGGCGCTGGGGGGGCAGGCGGGGGGGGGGGGGCTTCCCCAAACTCTGTGCTGCGTCTCTGCAATGAATCGGAAAGCAAGAACCCAAACGGTCCGAAGGCCCCCCCCCCATGCAGTCTGCACGGGCCGACCGGAAGGACCAGGCCGGCCGCGTGTTCCCCTGGAGGAGGGGGAAGGGCCCTCCCACCAGAGGGAAACCGGGGGGGCCGAGGGACCCGTCGCCGGGAGAGGCCATCGTTAGAGACCCACCGGGAGGCTGCGGGACCTCGAGCCGAGGAGGCTCTCGGCTGCCGTCCTTCTCACCCCACGCTCTCCTTGGCCGCTAGCGCGGCCTCCTCGGGCCCACTTCCCCGGAGACGGACCTGTTGGCGTAGTCGGGGCTCCGAGTGCGAGGGTGGCCGGGCTTTTCAGGGCCTGCAGACGCTCCCAGGGCTTCCCTGCTGTCCGAGGGCTCCGCGCTCTTCAGGGGCCCCCACTTTGCTCTCCTTCCTTCGTCCTCTCAGGCCGCGCCCTCGTTCCTGGATCAGGGTCGCTAGGGCTAGGCCAGAAAGGGTAGCATCAGCGACCCCAGGAAGCGCAGGCCTGACCTCCTTTGTGTCCGCAGGGCCCCCTCGGCTCCGCTGGTCCTCCCGGCTTCCCAGGCGCCCCCGGCCCCAAGGTGAGTGAGTGAGTGAGTGAGTGAGGACGCCCTTCCTGGGCCGCCGTCCTGCTCGGGAGCCCTCGAACGAGGGCCGGTTCTCAAGGCAGAGCACTTGGTTAGGGTGTTTCCCCGTCTGCTCCTCGGACCCCCCCCCCCGGCAGAGGCCCCGCTCGGCCCCTATTAAAGACGAGGGGGTCCGGGGCACCCCAAGACGGGGAGCATCTGTCCGGGGGGGCCCAGGGGAAGACGAGTCCGAGGCACAGGAGTGCATCTTCCCCAGAATCCTCTCCGGCCAGAGAAGGCTTTGGCAGTCACTGTGCTCTCTGCGTCTGATCTAGGGAGAACTCGGGCCCGTCGGCAACCCTGGCCCCGCCGGCCCCGCCGGGCCTCGTGGAGAACTGGGTCTTCCAGGGATGACCGGCCCCGTCGGCCCCGCAGTGAGTGATCCTCGGGGAGGAGCGCCGGGCCGGGGGGGGGGGGGCTGGGGCGCCTGTGAGCCAGGGTTCAAGATGTGCTCCTTCTTCCCTAGGGGAATCCCGGAGCCAACGGTCTCACTGGGGCCAAGGGAGCTGCGGTGAGTGTCCCCAGTAGGGCTCTCGGTCTGTTTCCCCTGGTGGGCCGAGTGGCCGGCATCAGGAGGGTGACCGTCCGGCTCTTCCGGGTTGTGTGTGCAGGGTCTCCCTGGCGTCGCCGGTGCCCCTGGTCTGCCTGGTCCTCGTGGCATCCCTGGCCCTGCCGGAGCTGCCGGTGCCTCTGGTCCCAGAGGACTTGCGGTAAGTGGCGTCGCCCTGGCGTCCCCCCGCCTCTCCACGCTCTCGGGGCTTTCTCTGGTACGCTCTGCCAGCTGGGGGCCCTGGGCGGCTGCTGGGGCCAGCCTCGTGCCTCGGTGCCCCGGGAGAGGGAGCAGCCCGCCCGGTCTGCCCCGGCTGGCCCCCAGGGCCAAAGGTCTGTCCCCTGACCCCCGTGTCCTTCCCTTCCAGGGCGAGCCCGGTCCTGCCGGTTCCAAAGGAGAAAGCGGAAACAAGGGGGAGCCGGTGAGTGGCTGCTCGCTAACCGCTGCCTGCCGGCGCTCTTCTCCCCTCCCGTCTCCCCACGGAGGCTGACGCCATGACTCTCTCTGTGTGCCACAGGGCTCTGCTGGTCCCCAAGGCCCCCCCGGCCCCAACGGAGAAGAAGGCAAGAGAGGACCCAACGGCGAGCCTGGCTCCACTGGGCCCGCGGGCCCCCCAGGCCTCCGAGTAGGTGTCCGGGCCCCAAATGTGGCTCCACTGGGTTTCTGGCCTAAGCTCCAGAAGCATCTGTTTGCAATCAGGGAGTGACTCATGGGCCTGGTATGTGGCCAGGCCCTGGGCGGGAGCCTTTGTTCTGGGATTGCTCTGGAAATCCAGGGGCAGCTGGCCTCTCCGCCTGGGGGGGCTTACCTGGCAGGCAGGCCTTTGGAGCGTCCTGACCAGTTTATTCCCTTCTTGCCAGGGCGTCCCTGGATCCCGGGGCCTTCCTGGAGCTGATGGACGAGCTGGCGGCATGGTAGGTGGACCCTGGAAGCCCCCGTCAGCCCGCCACCCTCTGCAGACTTGGCCAGGCACTGCAGGCCTCACCTCTCGTGCCCCCCTTTAAACAGGGTCCCCCTGGTAACCGCGGATCCTCCGGACCTGCCGGAGTTAGAGGCCCCAATGGAGATGCCGGCCGGCCAGGCGAGCCTGGTCTCATGGGCCCCCGAGTAAGTTCCAGCCTTCGTTCCTCCCTGACCGAAGGGAAGGAGAAAAAGAAAGAGGGCCCAGGGCGGAGGGCAGGGATCCGATGGCAGCTGGGGCTGGCGGGACGCCCCAAGTCAAGGCCCGCCGAGAGCCAAGCTCGATCCGTCGGCGAGGCCCCCCGGCTCGGTGGGCTGGCCGGGCTGGTCTCCTCGGGGTGGTCCAAGCCCCTGTTTCCCGGGTCCTGTGAGCCCATGTGCCAGCGGTCCCGAGGAAGGGCCACCGCGTCGAGCCCCAGCCTTCTCCAGGAGGCGGATGGCCTCGGTGCCCGTGAAAACGGCAGCTCCTCGTCCCGGCTACTAGCACTGACCGGGCGCCTTAGCTTTTTGGCACGGGCCCGAGTCCAGGCTGGAGGCCCTGAGCCCCGGCCTGCCCAGCTTGCCACCAGCCCCTTTTCCCTCCATCGCCCCAAGGGAGGAGCTAGGCGAGAGAGGAAGCTTCCCTCCCAAGGCTAAGGCCCTAACACAAGCGCCTTCTCCTGCCTCTAGGGTCTCCCCGGCTCCCCTGGAAATACTGGCCCCACCGGTAAAGAAGGCCCCGCCGTAAGTACCTCCGGCTCTTAGCCTGGCAGCCCCGCCCCCCTCAGGCCGGCATCCTGAAGGCCAGGGCGCCCCACCCCCGCCTGGAAAAACGGGGTGCATTTGGGGGGGCCTCGGCTCCAAGCTCCCACGGCCACAGCCTGAACTCGGGTCTCTTTTAGGGGCTTCCTGGTGCCGATGGCAGACCCGGCCCCACGGGTCCTGCCGGCAATAGGGGCGAACCTGGTAACATTGGCTTCCCGGGACCCAAAGGCCCTACCGTAAGTAGGAGAGCAGCGTGCCCTTCCTTCACTGTGCATCCACTCAGCCCAAATGTGCCGTGTGGCGGTGCGGTGCCAGGAGAGCTCTGAGGGTTGGAAGTAGGGGAGGGCCTTCCCTCGTGTTCGCGGTGGCCTCCGTTGCATCTGGGCGCCTCCCAAATGCCCTTCCGGGAAGATGGCACACGTGCCCCCCGGTCCAGGGCCCGGGCGCTCTCGGTGCCTCAGCCCCAACAACTGTGACTCGCCATCGGGCCTTGCTTCTGCCCGTCTGAGCTGATGATCTCTGCCTTTCCCAGCCCGGGATGGCCTCTGCTCTCCTCCCCTCTGTGGTGCCGGGGCCAGGCGGCCAAGGCCTCCTGCTTTTAGCTCTGTGTCTTGCCCCCTCCGAGGCTCCCGGGGCAGACCCCCCCCCCCCGTACTGTTCTCTTGGCCCTTCAAAGCCACCCTCGGGAAGTCTGGGCCTCCGAACGGCACTGCAGGTCCCCAGGAAGCCACGAGGCCGGCCAGCTTCCCACCCCCCGGATCAGGCCAGGGGACGGAGGGCAGAAGGGAACCAACAGGCCGGGTTTGTTCTGCGGCCCGGAGGCCTGGGTGTCCGCCTGCCCGCGCTGCCCGGGTGCCCGCGGTCCCGGGCATCTCATTCCTCTTCCCTCCTCCGTTTTAGGGCGATCCTGGCAAGAGTGGAGAAAAGGGTCACGCTGGTCTTGCGGGTGCTCGGGTGAGTGCGAGGGGCCCAGGGGTGTCTGTGGGCCAGGCTTAGGGTGCGCCCAGGAACCCCAGAGATCCCGCCTCGCCTGGGGCCCGGCCTCGCAGCCTGGAGTCCTGGGCTTTGCCTCCAGAGCAGCTGCTTGGTGGGGCCCGAGGAGCTGAGGCAGGTCTGGGCCTGGGAGGACCCGGGAGTTCAGTCAAGTCACTGTCCAGGGCCTTTCCCCGCCGGCCCCCTTTGCTCAGAACTCTTACGGCCACCCAGGAGCCCCGGCTCCTTCCTCGGGGTGCCCTGGCTGGGCGGGGACGCTGCCCCCACCTGGAACCTCCAAGGGAGGGTCCTCGCGTTTCTGGGAAGGGCCTGGGCAGGGCTTCCCCTCCCGGCCCTCGAGTGACCGCGTGTCTCTGCTCCCGTACAGGGCGCTCCCGGTCCCGACGGGAACAACGGCGCTCAGGGACCCCCCGGCCCTGCTGTGAGTATCGCTCCCGCCTGCCCGCCCGGCCGAGGCTCTGCAGGCCATTTCCTCCTCCCTCCGTTCCCGCTCGGAACAAATGACGTTTCCCCTCTTTGGCTTTCAGGGTGTCCAAGGTGGAAAAGGTGAACAGGGTCCCGCCGGTCCTCCAGGCTTCCAGGTAAGGCC
>NW_025390559.1:0-6293 GCF_016433145.1 Gracilinanus agilis | reverse complement strand
CTCTCTCTCTCTCTCTCTCTCTCTCTCTGTAGGAGGGAGAGAGACAAGGGGCCTATGATATTTGCAACCAGCTCCCCTTCACCCCCACCCCCCACTATTTCCATCACCTGTCCCTGGGCCAATCAGATTTGAGAAAAGGGGTAGGGGGCCTCCTTCAGAATCCCCTCATCCCACTTCCCATCATGCTCCTAGGCTCTTCAGAGCTCTCCTAATGAGAACACTTTGGAAAAACAAATCCCAAAGCCTTCTCTGATTACCCCCCTCAGGTTCCTCCCAATCCCCTCCCCCCACTTCTCTCCCTTCCTCTCTGGCCTCTCCTGCTCCCTCCCTGGCTGACACTGAGAACCAGACATCTGGGTCTCCCGATCAAACACCTGCCCCCTCCCCCAGAAGCTCCCTGTCCCTCCCATGGACGTGCTTCTGTCTGGACAACCACACTCCTGTCTGGCATCTGTTGGGGCCTGGAAAGATGGCTCTGTGTTCTCTCTCTCTCCCTTTTCCATCCTCACCCTCCCAACCAAGGCTGTTTAATCACCAGGAGAAAATAATGACCCTGAGGCAAAGGTATTTGTAATGCCAGGTATCTCCCAGAGAGCCTTCCCAGCTTTCCCTCCAGTCCTCTTCCTTTCTGCTCTACAGCAGAGACCCTGCTCTCACCCCCCCCATGCCCCTACCCCCACCCTCCCAAGAACCCACAACCTATCAGATGAGGAAAACACAGTTCCAGTCAGCCCTTGAAGAGGCCCCAGTCTTATGGTGGATATGGGATCTACACCCAGGGCATGGACAGATAAACGTAGACCAGAAAAGAGAGACAAGGGCAGATGAACCTGCCAATTTGAGCTGTGGGTGCTGGGATAGGGACAGACAGTAGGGAGCCAGTAGTCAATCAGAGGGAGTTTGGGGAAGATCTCACTCTTCTCCCTGAATCTTCCTTTTGATCCATTTATCCTGTACCATCTCTTCATTCTTCCTCAGTTACTGCATCCCCAATTCCCTTCCCCCCACCTAAAGGTGGTTTACAGTCAACATGACCAGTCCCCACCTCCCCACTCCAAACATGGGAACTTTCTAGTCTAGGAGTTGGGGTGGGGGTGGGGAGAGGAATCTGGAGAGAGTGGGGACAAACTGACTCAGCCTGGGAAAAACATCTGCTCTCCTTCCCAGGTTAGTAGACCCAGAGGAGCTATCTAATTCATCACCTCAGCCAGCCTGCTCAACCTCTCTCCTTCATCCCTCTTTTGGTAGTGGCTTGTCAAGGGGAGGATGGAGGCCTTTTCCACCCCTTCTGCCCTCAGCCTTCTCTTTTCATAAGGGGTCATACCACTTAGAACTTAGAGATCACCAGTATCACAGACAGTAAGCCACTGAGTCAGGGTTCAAACCCCTGGTCTCTCACTCCAGATCCAGTATTCCATTTCATGATGATGCTGAGATAGTTCAGTTGAGAAATAGGGGCCTGGGCTGGGAATCAGAAGTCCCCAGTTCTAGTCCCAGCTCTGGGGAATGGCTCCATGTGTGAACTTAAACAAGCCAACTTCCCCTCTTTGGGCTTCAATTTCCTTCCAGATTCTTTCTGTCTGTGAGATGCTATGAGGCTCCATGACCAGATGGGGAATACCTACCAAAGGGCTGTCACTGGGGCCAGATAAGTTGTTATGTGACAAAGCCTGGGATGAGTTCCCAGTTTCTGAACTAAGATTGACAAGAAGCCCCAAGAGAAGCTGAGAGGTTGAAGGGACTCGTGGGGAAGAGTGGAACAGTTCCTTTGGCACAGGGGCTGAGGAGAGAACCCATTGAGCCTTGCATGTGTGTGTTCCTATATGAGCAAAGTGAGCCCCACATGGCTGCTTCCTTATGTCTGAGGGAGGAGACAGACCAGAAAGGAGATAATTGGGGGGATAGAAATCTTCAGGATGGCCTTCACACTTGGTTGAGTCACAGGGAAGAGAGTGGAAGGGGATCAGAGATTGTCTTGGGTACCTTTTCACTACTACTGCATCATAATGGAAAGAGCATGGGGTATGGAGTGAGGGAGACCAGGGATCAAAACCTCCCTCTGCCATTTGCTAGTTATGTGATCATAAGTAAGTCTCTCAGTTTCTCTAAGCCTCAGTCTCTCATATGTAAAATGGATATAATAATAAATGCATAGCTACTTCACAAAGCTGGTGGGAAGAAATTGTTATAGAAATAAGCTATTCTTACTGGGTTTTTACTCCTGAATATAACTGTCTGTCTTCATTGTCAGCTGCACCGCTACCTCCCTGCCCTCTCCAGCCTCCAGCACTTCTCCACTCAGTCCCTTGCCTCTCAAATTTTTTTTTATCTTTCTCTTTCCTATGACTCAAATCTATCTCTTCCTTGATTTTCCTTAGCCCCCTTCCAAAGAGTTAGACCTAGAAAGGCCCTTACAAGTCATTTAGTTAATCTGCCAATAAAAAATTTTGAATGTCTACTAATAATAAGAGATCTTTGCTGGGGCAGCTAGGTGGCTCAGGGGAGGGAGAGCTAGGGTGGGAGATGGGAATGAGGGGGAACTGGGTTCAAATCTGGACTCAGACACTTCATAGCTATGTGACCCTGGGCAAGTCACTTAACACAATTGCCTAGCCTTTACTGCTCTTGGAATCAATACTTAGAATCAACTCCAAGATGAAAGGTAGGAATTTAAGAAAGAGAGAGAGAGAGAGAGAGAGAGAGAGAGAGAGATATCTTCTGCTAATCAAGAAGATCTCCCTTCTCCAGAGTAAAGGACATGCTGTGGAGAGAGCACTGGACTTAGTCAGGAAGACCTGAGTTCAAATCCACCCTCAGACACTAGTTGTATCACAAACCTCAAAGCACTATTATTAATATATGTCAACCACAGCCCTAAGTGGAGGAGATACAAAGAAAGATAATAAATAGTTCCTATTCTCAAAGAGCTCAGAATCTACTAGGGGAGACACATGCAAATAAATGACAAATTACATGCAGGATAAATTGGAGATTATCAATAGATGAGAAAACTAAGACCCCAAGTAGTGTGTTAATTCACCCAGCATCGCATTAGTAATAAGCAGCAAAGCTTGGCTTTAAATCTAGTGCCTATCATAAACAGGGAACGTCTAAACTCCTTATCCTCCATTCTCACTCTGGCTCTGAGATCATGGATAGCCCAGCTAGAATGAAAAATATCTATTTTAGACTCTGTTTCTCTTATTGGCCTCCCACAGATCATCTCTTCTTCCTACTGACAATTGCTCTGCAGAGGAAGCCATAAGCTCCCTTCCTTCAAGGAACTGGCCAACCTCCTTGCAAGGAGTTCTTTCTGGGATTAAAGGCAAGTCCTTTTTGCTGCTTCTAGGGACAATGAGGCCAAGTTCTAGAGAAGAACCCAGGTGTCCTGTATCCCAGCTCTGGGAGAGGCACTGAGGACTTACCTTCTGAAGCATCCAGGCCAAATCCCAAAGGGAAGAAGTTCATCAGCAGGCAAGCTCCCCAGAACCAAGAGCTGGGCGCTGTCATTGTCCTGGCCCTGAGCCCACACCCAGCCCCAGCTTGGTTTTATCCAACCTGGTAGGGGTAGAAGTTGGGGGCAGGACATGCAAAGGGTTACCTGAGAGTGGCTCGAGAAACAGAGACACTGAGGGACCCAAGAGACAGGAGATAGAAAGACACTAGGAAAAAATCAGTGTGAGAAACTAAGAAAATAATAAAGATATAGATATGGGATGGGGACCAGAAATTCAGGGACTGAGAAGTGACAAAGATGGAATTATTAGAGGAGAAAACTGTGTGTGTGTGTGTGTGTGTGTGTGTGTGTGTGTGTGTGTGTGTGTGAGAGAGAGAGAGAGAGAGAGAGAGAGAGAGAGAGAGAGAGAGAGGAGCACAAATTATTGGCTGATCTGGGTTCAATTGAGATGGGGCAAAGGTAGGGGGCAGAGGAGAAGCATGACGTTGGTGGTAATGGTGCAGGGGTTTCTTATATCCTTTTCAGCCTGAAGTTTTTTCTCCCTTTCTGGAATCACTGTGGGCCAGAGACAAAGAAGCTGGGCAGGCAGAGAACTGGAAACCCCCTGCCCGCCTCCAGTTGTGGTCCTGAAGCCCATTGGTCTGAGGGCAATGGGGTAATGGGGTGGGGAAGCATCACTGCCCTCTCTTGCTTCACCTCCCATCATCCTCTGTCCAGTGAAGGCAAAATATTTAGCCTGACAACTGAGAGGGAGGAGGGTGCGACTGTGCATGGAGAACATGTCTGTTGGGAAAATAAGGCCAAAGAGCACAGGTGAAGTGGGGGGCAAGATTTGGGCTGGAGGCCAAGGGGAAATATCCCAACTCCAAACTCACCCAGAAGACACTCTTCCTGACAGCGGCAGCAAGGAAATCCTGAGCCCCATTGCTCATCTTTTCAGGTGGGGTAAGAAAGGAGGAAAGCCAGGAAGACAGTCTGGGGAGCTGCGGAGAAAGAAGGCAGAGCCCTGGTCTCCCGGACTCTAGCCGAATGGGTAAAGGGAAAAGTAGCTACACAAGAAGCCATCAAGGACTCAATGGGGGCCGGTCAGCAATGCACTCGGGTGCTCCCCCAACTTTCAGCTTCCTCCCCTTAAGCCTCCGCGCACTGATCCGGACGTTGTTACTAGACGGGAGCTCCTCACTCCCTCTCTCCCAGTTCTTGGGAGTCCATGGACAGGGGCAGAAACTGGAGGGGGAATTCTGGGACAGCCACCTGGGGTACAGAGACAGAGCCTGTAGTCCTGGAGGGGACACAGGGGGCTGCCAGGCGGAAGCAGAGCCTGGCTTGGCTCGGAGCGCTGGCCCATCTGAAGAGCTAAGAGAAGACCTATTAATTTAGCCGCGTGGAAATCGATGCGCCTCTGTACCGGCGGGCGATTGATCTCTCTCCCTGCCCTGCCCAGCCCTGCCCAGACCTGCCCTGCTTGCTTGTCTCGTCGCGTTGGGCTATGCCCGATCTATGGAGAACCTGGGCCAGGGGTCCACCTCCTTGTAGCCAAAACACTCCTCACATGCTACCCCCCTCCCCAACGCAAGCCCATTGTGGTGGGTGTAGTGATAACGACCCCAGCCCTGGGCTCGAGTTCTCCACCTGCCACCACCGAGATGTGGGAGACACGCAGCCCTTCTCTGAGCCTCAGTTTTCTAATCTGTAAAATGGGAATACTTGCACTCTCGACTTCTCCAGCATTTACAAAACATTAAAATACTCCATGATCTCGAGCTAGGAAACTGGGATGCTCCAGCGCTGGGCACAGTGCCTGGCACATGTCGGGTTTTAATGCTTCTTGACTTGACATTGTATAGACTGTGTGTAGACGTGTACTCTTTAGAATGAGTCCCTTGAGAATGGGTCACTGTGTTTTTGCTTCTTTTGGCATCCCCAGCCTTTATTTAGCACAGTGCCTCACAGGTAGTAATGGCTTAATAAATGTTGACCGACTGACATAAAATACATGGAAAAGCAGCCTCCAAGTCAGGAAAACCTGGATTCAGGTCCCACATCTGACACTCCTGGCTGTGTGACCTTGGTCAAGTCGCTTCATTTCTGAGGGCTCCCAGGTTATTTGTCTAAGACTATAACCATTGCAAAGGGGATGCTGATCTGCAGTTGCAGAGGGAGTGTCCTCATCCGGGAGTTCCTAAAACATGAAATCACAGATCCAGTCAATGTAACCCTACCCTGGCCTAAAAGCATCAACATACGCACCTTTGGCGCCACCCCGTGGTCACTGAAGGGGAGCAAGGCAGACGCCCCTCCCCGATGGAGGCGCAGTTCGAGCCTGACGTCGGCTGACCATTTTGGGGCGATCTCTTCTCCTACCTCTGGCTCTTCCACTTTGGCATCTCCTCACCTTTTTCACTCTCTTCTCGCCTCAATTCCTCTTGCTTTCAGTTCTCTCTTTTCCCCTCTGTAAGAGATCTTTGAGTGATGAATAAATGGTAGAATCCGCGACCCTTCCGATCCCCATAGTTCCCCAACAACAGCCATCCCTTCGGTAATCTGAGGCAGAGGACTGACTAGGATGGCGCCAGGGGTGGAGGGTTTAGATTTTTTCCCAGCCAAGGGATCCCTCTGGAGGTCGAGGAATGTAGCCGCATATTGGGTGGGGAAGCAACAAATTAGCTTCCTAGCTTGGCCTTGTTAACCAAAAAGAGCTAAATTCATAGAAAAGTATGTACGTGTTCCAGGAAAACGCAGGTGGAGGGACCTCTGGGGAAATAGGGGCCTCTGGAGGGGAGGACATGAGGGAATGGGCAAGAGCTGGGGGGACCTAGAGGAAGAAGGCATATAG
>NW_025390558.1:0-2864 GCF_016433145.1 Gracilinanus agilis | reverse complement strand
CTTTTCCTTTGTCTGTCTCTTTTTCTTTGTCTTTCCTTCTTTCTCTCTTTGTCTTCCCTTTTCATTCTTTCTCTGTCTCTTTGTCTGTCTCTTTCTTTCCTTCTTTCTTTTTCTTTCCTTCTTCCTTTGTCATTCCCTTTCTTTGCCTCTTTTTCTTTCTCTTCTTTCTCTCTTTGTCTTTCTTCCCTTTTCATTCTTTCTGTCTCTTTTTCTTTGTCTTTTCCTTTGTCTCTTTTCCTTTGTCTTTCTTTCCCTTTCTTTCTCTCTTTGTCTTTCCTTTTCTTTCTCTTTGTCTTTCTTTCCTTTTCTTTCTCTATCTCTTTCTTTGTCTTTCTTTCTGTCTCTTTTTCTTTGTCTCTCTTTGTCTCCCTTTCTTTTTCTTTCTCTGTCTCTTTGTCTCTGTCTCTGCCTCATTCCCTAAGGCTGAGCCCCATATGGTGCCTGCAGAGAACAGCCCGCCTCTAGAAGGGAGCCCAGAGTTCAGGGACAGTTTTGAAAGTAGCCTGTGGGGGTTTTGATGTGCTTTGGAGCATAGACTGAAACAGCGATTCAGGATTTCGCCCCAAGTGCTCTTCTGTGTTGTGCTGGGTGAATGGAAGGGTGCTCTTTCTAAGGGTTTAAGTTCAAAGACAAACCACTGAGGCTCCTAACAACACACCAGAGGCGGAGGTGGTCCCTCTTTCCCTCGGCTCGCACCCTCTCATCCAGACGCTCTTATCCTGGCATTTTCGGGGGCACTTCAGCAGGTCGGTCTGGACTTTCTATTGTAATCCTAGCTCGGAGAAGTCTCCAGGCTCGGGCACGGGTGGTCGGAGTCAAGCCCCTCTTGGTCCCTGCTGGGGACCAGCCCCCCATATCCCTCATTCTTTTGATCGCCGGTTCTGGGGCACATGACCGCGGAGGGCCACGAGGGCAGCATGGCAAGCTGAGGCCTGGCGGGGCTGGAGTTTTCCTGCTGCTCATGGGAGGAGGAGGAGGGACTGAGGCTTCCTGACTCAGACAGCTTCCGAGCCTCAGCCCCCTCCCAGAGCCTGCAGGCTTGGTGGCGCGTCATTTCCCCCGAGTGCCTCGAGGAAGGCAGGCTAGGAAACCCCCGGACGTGAAAGCCGCGTGAAGCCCGGGGACCCCTGGGGGAGGAGCGGAGCCCAGGACACTTGGGTCCCTGAGGAGATGGAAGGGGGTGAAGGTGGGGGGATCCCCAATACTGATTGTTCCTCAAGAGCAGAGGCCAGGTGGGGGAACTCGGAGGAGCAGGACGTCCGGGTTGCGTGCAAACAACAGCCACGACTGTTTTTCCTCAGTGTTTAATAGATCCCCACATGAGCGTCAATAAATAAACCCTCCTCCCCGCCCCCGTGCGCCCCAATGACCGGGGCTCTCGGGTGAAGCTGGCAGCCACCGCCTCCTCCGGGCCGGAGGGTTTGAGGGCACTTGGGAAGCCGAGCTCGGACCCGCCGAGCAGCGGAAGGCAGCAGCCCACCAGGCGGGGCGGACCGTTCCGAGGGGCCCGGCCTTCCACCGGGAAAGTGACGTTGGGGGAGGGGCCTGCTCGGGAGAGCGGCGAGGACTAGAATGCCCGGGCTCGGAACATTGGCAGTGGGGAGGGCCCTACTTAACACCTGGGATAAAAAGGGGCCTCATTTCACAGACCGACAAAGTGAGGCCGCGGAGCTGCCGGCAGTGGGGGAGGGGCGTAGGGGCTCGTAGGGAAGGGAATGGGCGGGGCTTCCAGGGCGCTGGGCGGGCCCGGGTCAGGGGGCGTGGTTCTCATCTGCCGCCGTCACGATGACGTCCATCCAGATGCGCATGGCCTCGGGGCTGGGGGCCACCATGTAGAAAAGCCTCTCGTAGGTCTTGACGCAGAACGTCAGGCGGGGGCTGGGGCTCTGAAGAACGGGGGGGGGGGTGAATATCCGAGCCCCCAGCCCCTCCCGGCGCTCTGAATTTTCCCGGCTGAGGGGCCGTCCTCCCCTTTTCTTCGCCGCACCCCCGGGGGTCCTCGTGGCTTTAGAGGAGGGAGAGCCCTAGGCCCGCCCCCTTGGGGAGCCTGAGGCCGGTATAAAGCCGCAAAGCCCTGGGCTGAGAGTGAGCCCAGCTCCCAGGGAATGTCCCGGAGGGGAGCGGCAGAGCGGAGAGAGACCCCCTAGTTCCCACTGTACAGCTGAGGGAAACTGAGGCTCAAAGGTGCAGCAGGGCCCAGTCGCCTAGCAGCGTCCCCTGGGGCAGCCCCGGTGCCTGCTGGGAAAGGGCGCTCACCTTGAAGGCACATCGCAGGTGGTCGTAATAGACCTCTTCGATAGCTTGGAAGTAGATGACTCCCTTGAGCTTGGTCTCCTCTTTGTCTGGAGGTGGACAGAGCAGGGAGGCTTTGGCCGAGGGAGGTGGGTGGGGAATGGGTAGTCCCTGGGCCCGGCAGCCGAGGCTGAGGTCAGGGTCCAAAGTGGAGCCTCAGGGCAAAGGTCCTTCAGCTGGCATGTCAGCAAGGTGGCCATAGAACCGAGGGGGGCCTTGGCGCTCGGCCAGCCCCCCCTTCATTTTACAGTGGAGGAAACTGAGGCAGAGCCCATCAGGGCTCCTATTTAGAGGGCAGCCAAGCTCCCAGGGAGGATACCTGGGGGGCATTAGGAAAGGGGAGGCCAGGGGCAGCCCTCACCAGCATAGTAGGCCAGCCGGCGGGCATGGCGGTCGAAGCAGAACCAGCGCTTTCTCCAGGTCTTGATGCGGCCCCCCACCTTGACCAGTGGCCCCCGGCAGCAGCCGCTGCTCACCCGCACATGCGGGCAGCTCTCCGGGCTGTGGCCCCAGCGTTCTAGGTGCTGGCGCAGGTCCAGGGCCCGGGGGCCAGGGGGCCGAGGGGGCGGGAT
>NW_025390557.1:0-4103 GCF_016433145.1 Gracilinanus agilis | reverse complement strand
CTCTCTTTCTCTCTTTCTTTCTTTCTTTCTTTCTTTCTTTCTTTCTTTCTTTCTTTCTTTCTTTCTTCTGAAACCCTTACCTTCTGTCTTAGATTCTATACTAAGTATTGGTTCCAAGGCAGAAGAATAGTAAGGACAGGGCAATTTGGGTTAAATGGCTTGCTCAGGATCACAGATAAGAAGTATCCAAAGGCAAATTTGAACTCTGGTCTTCCTGCATCCATGTTTGGATCTCTATCCACTGAGCCAAGGATACTTCTTGAGGTGGCTCTTTCTCCTTTTGGGTTACTCTAATTCAATCAATTAATAAATATTTGTGAAGTACCCACTCTGTGCCAGACACTATTGTAAGCAATGGTGATACAAGGAACTTACAATCCAATGGATTGTTAGAAAGTTTATCTTGACATCAAACCAAAATTTGCTTCAAAAGTCTAATCCTTCCTCCAACATGATACTCTTTTAGATAACTATTAATTGGTTGTCTTGCTTCCTCCCTCCCCAAGTCCTCTCCAAACTAAACCAAGCCTGACAATACTCTTGTTGTAACCTCATTGCTCTGACCATGCTCTTTCTGGTTCCTTGCTTTGTCTGTGCTTGGACTTCAGTTGGGCTATGGCAGACTATTTTTTTTACTCTTTTCATGATTGTGCCCCTAACATCAAATTAACCTTTCCCTGATTGTGCTATTTTCTGGATTTGATCGTCCCTTAGTTAGTCTCCAGCTCTACTCCTGGAAAGATCCTTGATTGCTCTGACTGCTTAGTAGGAATATGGTAGACTATGCCCTTAGGGATGCTCTGACTATCCTTCTGATGCTGCTAGCATGGTTGAGTTCTGCATTCATTGTATCTCTGCCCACCTTGCCTGTATGCTGTCAGCATGTGGCTATAATGGCTGCAGAAGCCCCTGAAAGACTCTCAGCTGTGCTTTTAGAAGTCTCAGGCTATGCCCTTGACTGGTCCTATTATCTTGGAACCATTTCTAGCTCTACACCTGACTCTTGGGCAACTGTAGACCTGGCCAAATACTCTTGACTGTTTATGAAGCTCTGCAATAGAAAGGAACCCAGATAAGGAAGAATTGCTTGTTCTAGGGATGGGAATAGATGGAAGGAGAAGGAAATAGTACAAAAAGAAGAGAAAATCCCAAAGGTAGAAGAACCATATGACAAGAAGTCAAAAGGATGAAAGGATGAAGGGGAAGGCAATGTGCCATAATAAAAGATCATACGCCTTAATTGCCAAGAGCTGGAGTCAGAAAACCTGGATTTCTTTTGTTTTGTTTTCATTTATTTTTTCCAGTTACATATAAAAACAATCTTTGACAATTGTTTTTTAACATTTTAGGATTCAGATTTTTTCCCTCCCTCTCTTCTTTGCCTCCAGGCAGTAAATAGTCTGAGATAGGTTATACTAATGCTTTCACATAATTTATGTTTCCGTGTTGTGATAGAAGATACATATCACACATACAATAAAAAACTCTTGAAGGAAATAAAGTGGAAGATAACATGCTATGATCTACAATCAGACTCCAATGGTACCTTCATTGACTATGGAGAACCTTTTTTCATCATGGATCCCTTATGGATATCTTGGGAACTTGCTTTGCTGATAATAATTTAGTCCTTCACAGCTTAACATTGTATAATATTTCTTTTACCGTATGCATTGTTTTCCTGGTTCTCTTCACTTTACTTTGCCTCATTAAGGACCTGGATTTGAATCTAGCTTCTGCCATTGACTAGTTCTACAACCTTAGAACTGGGATCCCTGAATTTGTTTTTAAAATAATAATAATAATAATAATAATAATGGAAGTCAAAAATTATTTTAACATAACTACTTTTCTTTTGTAATCACATATATTTTATTTTAGGTAGTTAGGGAGTATAGTGGTTAGTGTGTCAGACCTGGAGTCAAGAAGACTCATCTTCCTGAGTTCAAATTTGGCCTCTGTATACTTACTGGCTGTATGATTCTGGGCAAGTCCTTTCATTCTATTTGCCTGAGTTTCCTCATCTCCAAAATGAGCTGGAGAAGGAAAATGGCAAACCACTCCAGTATCTTTGCCGAGAAAACCCCAAATGGGGTCACGAAGACTAAAAATGACTCAACAACAACAGCAAATGTTTTAAATATTTTAAAATGTTATTCTAAAATGGAGTTGGTGGTTTTCTTCAGGCTGACCAAAGGGTCCAGGACACAAAAAGTTTAAGAACTTCTAGCTTGGAGTCTTGATTTAGAGGCAGAGAACATGGATTTAGCTCCAGCCTCTACTAGTTAACCATCTGTATTACCTCAAATAAATCATGTCACATCTAAAAAATTAAGAGGTTGGACCAGATAATCCCCAACTCCTTTAAGATACAGCAGTCTTTGGGATTCTATTGTGCCATAAGAAATGACAAACGAGATGATTGCAAAAAATCCTGCAAAGACTTACATGAAATGATGCAAAACGAAGCAAGCAGAACCCGGAGAATGCTGTAAAAAGTAATATAATGTATGATGATCAACAATGTGTGACTTAACTGTTATCAGCACTGAAAGGGACATTCTTGGGATAACTCCAAGGAACTCATGATGAAAAAGGCTCTCCACTGCCATAGAAGGAACAATCTGAATTCAAATTGAAACATGCCCTTCTTCAATTTATTTCTTCCATGAATTTGTCCCTAGGATAAACAATATGTATCTTGTTCCATAGCATGACAAGCAGAGAAATATATGTTATATGATAATATATGTACAACCTATATGATATTACCTGCCTTTCTGAAGATTGGAGAGGGGAAAGAAGGAAGGGGTGTGTGGGAAAGAACAAGCCATAGATTTTTTTTTAACATTTATTAATATTCATTTTTAACATGGTTACATGATTCATGCTCCACCTTTCCCCTTCAACCCCCCCCGAACCTCCCCACACCCTTGGCCGATGCGCGTTTCCACTAGTTTTGTCATGTGTCCTTGAACAAGACCAATTTCCAAATTGTTGGTAGTTGCATTGGTGTGGTAGTTTCGAGTCTACATCCTCAGTCATGTCCACCCCGACCCATGCGTTCAAGCAGTTGTTTTTCTTATATGTTTCCTCTCCTGCAGTCCTTCCTCTGAATGTGGGTAGCGTCTTTACCATAAATCCCTCAGAATTGTCCTGGGTCATTGTATTGCTGCTGGTACAGAGGTCCATTACATTCAATTTTACCACAGTATATCGGTCTCTATGTATAGAGTTCTTCTGGCTCTGCTCCTTTTGCTCTGCATCAGTTCCCGGAGGTCTCTCCAGTTCGCCTGGAACTTCTCCAGTTTATTATTCCTTTTAGCACAATAGTATTCCATCACCCGCATATACCACAGTTTGTTCAGCCATTCCCCAATTGAAGGACATACCCTCCTTTTCCAATTTGTTGCCACCACAAAAAGCGCAGCTATGAATATTTTCGTACAAGTCTGTTTATCTATGATCTCTTTGGGGTACAAACCCAGCAATGGTATGACTGGATCAAAGGGCAGGCATTCTTTTATAGCCCTTTGAGCATGATTCCAAATTGCCAGCCAGAATGGCTGGATCAGTTCACAACTCCACCAGCAATGCATTAATGTCCCAATTTTGCCACATCCCCTCCAACATTCATTACTCTCCCCTTCTTTCATTTTAGCCAATCTGCTAGGTGTGAGGTGATACCTCAGAGTTGTTTTGATTTGCATTTCTCTAATTATTAGAGATTTGGAACACTTTCTCATGTGCTTATTGATACTTTTGATTTCTTTACCTGAAAATTGCCTATTCATGTCTCTTGCCCATTTATCAATTGGGGAATGGCTTGATGTTTTATACAATTGCTTTAACTCCTTGTATATTTGAGTGATTAGACCCCTGTCAGAGTTTTTCGTTATAAAGATTTTTTCCCAATTTGTTGTTTCCCTTCTGATTTTGACTATATTGTTTTTGTTTGTACAAAAACTTTTTAGTTTAAAATAGTCAAAGCCATTTAATTTACATTTTGTAATTTTCTCTAACTCTTGCTTGGTTTTAAAGTCTTTCCTTTCCCATAGATCTGACAAGTATACTATTTTGTGTTCACTTAACATGTTTATAGT
>NW_025390556.1:0-8054 GCF_016433145.1 Gracilinanus agilis | reverse complement strand
GTTGGGGAAGTGGGAGGGGAGAAGCTGGGGCAAGCTCCATCCAGAAGATCCCCAAATCCTGGAGTGGAACAAAGACAAAGGAAGCAGCCCATACCTGCCTGGGGATGGGCTAAGTGAGGCCTTGTGATTGGGCCCATTAGGGGGCGGGGCAGGGGCAGGGCAGATGCCTCCAGCCTTAGAAAAAAGTATTGGAGATGCCCAGGAAGAGGTGGTTACTACTGTGAACTAGAGCCAAGCTCAATGCTCCAAGATCAGGTTCCTCCTGGGAAAAACACGGAGCCAAAGAAAATGCCCTGGAGTCGATTCAATCAGCCTGACTGTGTGCAGGGGCCCAAATTCAGCTCAATAAACATTTATTAGGCACCTACTGTGTGCTGGGCACTGGCACTGGGCTAAAACCTGGAGATAAAAAAAAAAGTAAGGACAGTGCTTGGTGTGAGGGAGCTTACAATGGAACCGAGCAGACAACAAGGATCCGGCTAGGGATCCAGCACACTATAGACAGGATAAACAAGAAATGAGGAATGGACTGAAGCCACTAGAAGGGGCTGAGGAAGCCTTCCAGAGAAGATGGGATCTTGGCTGGGACCTGAAAGAAAGGGGGGGCGGGGTACAGACCAGCCAGGGAGAACACCTGGAGCTACTGGAGGGTCTTGTTCACATGACAGCCTAAAGGCCAGGGTCACTTAAATGAGAGGGAGTGAGGTAAGAGAAGAATAGCAAGTTAAGAGGGGTCCAGGTGATGAGGGGCTTTGAAACCAAACAGCCTTTTGTATTTGCTTGTGGAGGCCCTGGGGAACCCCTGGAGTGTGAGTAGAGGGGCAGAGGGTAGGGCTCAGGGAGTCTTGAATTTCAGGAAAAGCTTGTCTGGGCAGGTAGACCCTTCATCAGCTACAGCAGTCCTTCAAGCAGGAGGTGATGAGTTAGTTCTGTCTGCAGCAGAATAGGGGTAGCATAAGACCAGAGATCAAGCAGAGGTGAAATAGCCCAGAGATGGCTACAGGGGGGTGAAGTTGAGAGACTGCTGTCAGGGGTGAAATAGACCAGAGATGGCTCTGTAGCAGAAGTGAAATAGACCAGGTCTGCTGCAGAGGTGAAACAGACCAGATCTGCAGCAGAAGTGAAATAGACCAGGTCTGCAGCAGAGGTGAAATAGACCAGGTCTGCAGCAGAGGTGAAATAGACCAGGTCTGCAGCAGAGGTGACTTGTAGCATATGTGAATCAGATCAGAGATGTCTGTGGCAGAGGTGAAACAGATCAGAAATTGAAGAAGAGGTGAAAGATTAGAGGTGGCTGTAGCATATGTAAAAGAGACCAGAAATAGTGGCAAATGTGAAATTGACCAGAGATATTGTGAAGGTGAAATGGACCAGCTGCAGCGGTGGCCTGGCAGCTAATGCCCGGGTGAGAGATGGAGAAGCCCAGGATGAGCCTTCGGGGTGGCGAGAATGGGGGTCCAGGTGTGCAAGAAGGAAGGTCGGGGCTCGCTCCTCGAGATGGGAAGGGACCCAAGTGGTCAGAGAGACGGCACGGCCCGTCGGCCCCCCCCAGCCCAGGCTCCTTGGGGCCTCACCTGCCGGTGGTTGTAGATTTCGCCGTTGTAGCACAGCCACAAGGAGGGGAACTTCTGCAGGCGGAGGGGCTGCATGCCGGACACGGGGTCCACCACCGCCAGCCGATGGAAGCCGAAGCAGCAATTGGTGAAGTCACGCACATTCTCGAAACGGAAGGCATCGGGGCCCCGGTGGGCGACTCTCATGGCGTTCAGGCACTGCACCGGCAGGCTCTCATCACTGCCGAACAGGGCCCAGATGCCGCACATGGTGGAGCCTCAGTTTACCCGGGCTACCGGAGCTGTTCAAAGTCTCAGGACTGACAGGCAGGGGTCTCGAGTGTGCAGGCGGGGCGCCAGGAGAGCCCAAGAAAAGCGCACTCTAGAGGGGCGGGGCCAGGGCGGGGCAGCCCTGCCTCTTAGCCAACCCCCCCTCCCCCCTCCTCCCTCCCCGGCTCCGCCCCTCCTCCTAGGCTGCCCGCTGCCCCAGCCTGATGCAATGCCGGGCCCACGTGGAGGAAGCCACCCGGGGAGCAAGCTTGGGAAAGGGGAGATGACTTAGAATGCAGGCGCCGCTGGTCCCAGCCCCGCCCCACCAGGAGCTGCGTAGCCGGAAGTTGGGGGTGGGGCCGTGGAAAAGTCACTTCCGTGGCAATCCTCATGTGGAGTGTGATCAGAGCTTGGGTCAAAGTGTCTCTGATTGTTCTGTCGTTGCTCCACGTGCCCCGGGTCTCCCATGGAGGCCTGCCGGGATCTAATCCTGGAAAAACCCCGGTTGGGGGCAGCTGGGTAGCTCAGTGGATAGAGAGCCAGGCCTAAAGACGGAAGGTCCTAGGTTCAAATTTGACCGCAGACACTTCCCAGCTGGGTGACCCTGGGCAAGTCACTTACCCCCATTGCCTACCCTTACCACTCTTTCTGCCTTGGAGCCAATACACAGTATTGACTCCAAGATGGAAAGGAAGGGTTTAAAAAAAAAAAAAAAAAAGGCCCAGTGGTCCTAGTGGACCACAAGCCCAGCAGGGGTCTTCAGGCCAGGGTGGGGCTGGGGTCCCTGGGGCAAGGGTAGGTGCAAAAGGAAGTCATTAGCCCCACCTGACCTCAGGACCCCTGAGGCCAGACACCCTTAGGGAGGCAGAATCCTCCCCCACTCTGGGTTCCATTCAAACAGTGCCTCTAAAGCCTGCCACCTGCCCCGCCTCCATATTCTGGTAGGAGGGGGGCAGCTACCCTGTTCCCTGGCACCCCCCACCCCTGCCGGGGCCCCTCCCCCTCCCTGTCCTAGTTGCACTCGGAAGGTGCCACCCTGGCACCTCCCTGCATCGCCATCTGCTTGCTGGAAGTGAGCAGATATTCCTGGCTTAAGTAACTTCCCCCAAAAGTCAAGGCGGAGGCTTGACCGGCCATCGGCCTCCAAGCCAGAGAAGGACAAAGGGCCGGCGGCCTCCCTTGGCTGGCGCCGTGCCCTGCCAAAGCAGTGACCCCCCCGAGCTCGCAGACGGGCCCCCACCCGCGTGGCGGGCCCATCGCTGTTCAGACTCCTCCGAATTGGCAGCAAACCAGACGGCTTTGATCAGCGGAGCCTTCGCTGGAGCCCTGCCAGGGCTGGCTTTGGCCCCCAGCAGGCATTCACCGCCAGCCTGACCCCTCTGGGATCCAGGGACAAATCTGCACCTTCTCTGTGAGGGGGGCGGCACCCCCAAAGCTCCCCAACCTCCCTCGGGCCCTCCGAGGAGCCCCTTCCCCCTTGGTGGAAGGTGGGCTGAGGAAAGGCCGAGCCGAGGTGGCTTCCGACATCCAGGGCCGGCCGGACTAACACGGTAGCTTTGGGCCAAGAAGGCCTCGGACGAATCATCTCGGGCAGCGATGGTGAACAAGGTGGCGAGGCGGGGGCTGTCTGGGCAGGGCCGGAGAGGCCCCCCCAGAGCCCAGCGCCTCGTTGGCTGTGCCAGCGTCTGGCCTGGGCCCGCCAGGTACAGGGGCACGATGGCACCCTCCTTCCTTTGGGCTGTGGGCAGCCAGGGCTGGTCCCGTTCAGATCTGGCTGTGTGGCCCTGGGTAGGTCACTGTCGTCCTCCGCCTCCTCAGGCCTGAGCAGGGAATGATGGGAACAGCACGTCGAGTCCTGGGCCCGCGCCTGGCTTAATACAGGTTTCTTCCTTCCATGGCTGTGATTCTTTCCCTTGGCGAGTCCCCTCCCTCGGCCTCCCCTTAGAGCAGGTGCTGCAGCCTCGGAGGGGCCTGATTTCGGGGATCCTCGGGCCTCCCTTTCCCCGACTCTGGGGGCGAGTCCCGGAACACGAATCTAGCAGCTCCTGGGTGCGCTCTAGGCTCGGGCGCCGATCTGGAGCTCTGCGGCCTTCGTGTGCCCGTCGGGGCCCGAGGAGCGGCGCTGAGAGCTCCAGACGTTGTGGGGGGCTGCTCGTGTCACAGCACACACAGGCTCCCCGCTTCCTTCCAACCCCGCCTGCTTTATGGGGGGGCTAGGCAAGTGGGATTAGGGGACCCCCCCAGGGTCACGCCGTTGGGAAGTGTCCGAGGCTGGATTTAAATTCAGGACGAGAAGGCGGCGGTACGGGGCCGGCTGGTCACTCACAGGGAACCCTGGGAAGGGCTGCCCAAGCCCAGAGAGAGCCGCTGCGGGTGGACGGTAACGGCTCAGGTCCGTCAGCCCCGCGGCCACGGGCCGCCCCTCCTGGAGCTGGGCTTGGCCGGCCTCCGAGGGGGAGAGGCCCCCCGAATGCAGATCTCACTCGTTCCTCCCTGGGGAAGGCCTCGGCGGAGAACAGGATGGAGAGACGTCTCCGAGGGCCGGCCGTGCGGGAGCAAAGGGCACAGCCGGGGCAGGGGCAGCCCTCGGCGGTCATAGGAGTCCCGTCCGCCAGGCCCAGGCCTTGGGCAAAGCTTGGAAATCGGGGCAGGAGGCGGCCGTCCGGCCCACCAGCTCTACCTTCCCTTCCCGGCAGCTGGAAAAGCCCGGCTACTGCCCGTGAGCCGCTGTCTGGACTTTGCAGGGGAGAGTGTGGGCTTGAGGGGGGTTAGAGTGAGCTCACGGGGGAGAGGAACCTCCTTCCCCTCCTGCCTCCTCCAGGGAGCGCCGAGCTGCGACGGACGCCCGAAGCCAGCCACTGAGGCTCCTCCGCGTGCCACAAGGGCTGCTGGACGCCATCAGGTTAGGGTGGGAGGCTGCGGCCGGGGGAGCCGGCCTGGAGCTCTCGCTGCCCCCCAACAAAGGACAGACGCCTGTCAGCAGGGCTCAGAGCCGGCTTCCCTCCTCCCAGTTCAGCCACGCCGGCCTCCCGGCGTCCTGCAGCAGCGTCCCAGAGCGTCCAGCCGGGGCCGGCGTCCCCTCCTGCCTTCGGGGCCGAGCAGCGGCTCTGCTCTTTGGCCTTTAAGGGCCTCTCACGGGCTCGCCGGCCTCCCAGCCGTGCTCTGCGGGCCGCCTTCTCGCCGGGCCGGAACGTCTGCCCGGCAGAGCCTGGCGTTTCCCCGAGGCCTTCTGCGCCCCTGCCAGGGAGGCCTCTGCGGCCTCCCCCACCGAGCCCCGGACCGAAGCGGCCCAGAGGCAGCCCTGAACTACGCAGGTCCCGAGGCCAACGGCTGCCCCGGAAGGGCCTCGCTGAGCCCCCCAGGGCCGACACATCTCCGGAGGACTCGCGGGGGAACGAGGGAACCCCCAGCCCCGAGTCAGGCCAGTCTGGCCTTTCCTGTTGGCCTGGAGCAGCTTTGGATGGGCTCGGGGAGCCCTCGGGGTGTGCCGGAGGCCTCAGGCCAGAACCCGAGTGCTTCTGTTGGGCCAAGCTCTGCCCCCCCCCAGGGGAACCTTCGGCCACGGCTAGCCCTAAATTTGGCTTCTTCCGGCCCCTCCAAGTCACCTTTGAGCCTAGAGAGGCCATTCGGGTCTTCCCAGCCACCCCGACTGGGAGAGAGCCAGAAAGAGAGGCCAAAGGAAGCCCGTGAGCCGCCGGAGCTCCGGGGAGAACCGGGCTGGTGAGCAGAAGTCTGAGGGCCCGGCGGGCCTCCGCAGTCACGCTGCCCGGCTGCCCGGCTGCCCGGCTTGGGGAAGTCTTTGCTCTCCTTGTCTGAAGGGCCCACTTTCTGGGCCTGGCAGCGAAGGGAGCCCCTTCCTAGCGGCCAGCCCACGGGGGTGGGGGGGGCCTGGACATCGTCGCCCCAAGTGGAGGGAGCCGAGAATAAAGGGGGGCCGGGCGGGGCTGTGCTTGAAATGCTTCCTTGAACAGCCTGGGCGAGGCCAGAAGCCCAGCAGCCCCCGGCAGCCTCCTGGCCGCCCTCTCGGGCCTGGCAGCTGCCCAGGGGCGGCCTGTTCTGGGCTCCTTCGTCGTGTTCGGTGACTCGCGAGGCCCCATCGTCCCCGGAGCACATCCCGACGGGGGCCGGGCCGCGGCTACGCGGGTGCGCTCGGCCTGACGTCACGCTTTGGGGGGGCCCCAAAGAGGCCCCCCCGAGCCAGGGCAGAACCGGCCTGTTCCGGCTGCCCGCAGGACACTCTCCTGGGAGGCCCTGACGAGCCTTCCTGACGGATGGCCCCCCTCCGCCCCTTGGGAGGCCCAGAAATGTGCCCACAGCCAGCCGCCCCTCCTGATAGGACTCGGCCCAGCCACGGTCACGGTCCAGGGGCCCCCTGGCTCGGCCCGGAAACCTGCCCTTCCCTGCGGGTTCCGCCCAGAGCTGTGGCCAGCCTGCTCCCTCCTCTCGCTCCAGCCCCGCACAGCTGCCCCGTGCCAGCGACAAAGGCGGCCGGCCGCGCCTCCTGCCGGGGACCCCTTCTGGGCACCCCCCCGAAGAGGTTCTGCCAGGCTCAGAGCTGGCAGCAGGCCAGGAAACTCTTCCTTCAGCCCGCGAGTCGCTGACCAGGAGCCAGGCCAGGTTTGGGAGCCCCTCACCGGGCAACGTGTCCCGGGAAGGCTGTTGCCTGCCGCCACCCCCAGGCCCAACGGTTGGGAGCTCGAAGGGCCCTAGTGGTCAGCCTCACTCAGCATTTCACAGGTGAGAAACCTGAAGCCCAACTTTAGGTGAAGCAAGCGCTTGAGAAGCGGGATTCGAACCCAGCTCTTCTGACTCCCAGCACCTCCCCCTTTGCCAGATTGCTATGGAAACCCCCCAAAACCGCGGCAGCCAAACGGTGTTTGATCACGACTTCCTGGTCCCCCTGGCCTTGGCGGGTGATTCTGTTGGACCCAAGTGGACGGACGTGGTCCAGGTGATCGGGGGCCTCCTTCCAGCCATGGAGGCCTCTGTCTGGGGCGTTAACGAGCCTCCTGCCCTGGGTTGGCTGCATCTTCTGCCGAAGAGAAAAAGGGAGTGCGCGGGGTGAGCGTGCTCCTGCCCAGCACCCACCTGCCCGGGAGCCTTGGGCACCCCACGGGGGCGCCGGGGCCTACCCAGCTCCTGCCCTCCTGCCTCCCTTGGGGGACAAGAAGAATGTGAGGAACGTCACGGAAGGCTTGCTGAGGACGAGGCCCGGCCCCTGGGTCAGCCGGTCCCTGCTCAGGTCCAGCCTCAGATATTTTGCCAACCGCCTGACCCTCCGCACGTCACTTGAGCACTTCCTGCCTCAGTTTCCTCATCTGTAAATGAGGAACGTCCTCTACTATTCCCGGGGGCCGAGGGGCCCCTCCAGCACTGACTCGGGCCTCGAGATTCCTTGTGATCGTTCCTGACGGCTCTGGTGACGAGGACGACGGACCTCGGAGCCCCCCCGGGCCGGCGTCCTCAGAAAGGAGGCTCCAATCCCAGGCCCCACCTCAGACCCTGGCGGGGAGAAGCGGGTCAGCGTGCCACAGAGCACAGCGCCGTCTCCGGGTCCAAAACCCGCCCCGGGCCGAGCCCCGGCCACTTTGACCTCTCGGGGCTTCTCGGCCAGGCCGGCCATTCCACCACGCCTGCCATCCTGGCTCCGAGGCCCCGGGACCAGGCCGAGGGGCAGCCGGAAGCTTTGCCCTCTGGACACGCACGCCAGAAGACGGTGGCAGAAAGGGGAGCCCCAAAGGGTGACGGGCCAGTCTCGGCAGTCAGGAGGCCTCCTGCAGCCGTGTGACCGGCTGCTCCACGGTCTCTCTCAGAGGCAAACTGGGCCTGCTCCAGAGGGCCCCCAGGGGCACCTCCAGGAGCAGAAGCCCAAGGAGCGGTCACCCTCCTCGTCATATTCTCCCCTGGCCGCCTCTATCTCACTCTGACACCGTCCCCACCAAGAGGGAAGGACAAAGCGATGCCCTACTAGTGCCCACCTTTGGGCGAGGCTGCTCTGGCCACCCTCCTGCCCAGCCTCTGCCCCACAGAGTCATCAGAGCAGAATGAACAAGCTCAGGGCGGGGGGAGTCACTGTGACCTCGTCCTCACAGGCCAGGAGAATGCTGGCCTCCATTAGGGATCTCCATGGGCACCCCCCCACCCACCCACCCATCCGTCTGTCTGTCTGTCTATTCACCTACCCACCCATCCATCTGTCTGTCTGTCTATCTATTCATCCACCCCCCCACC
>NW_025390555.1:0-12959 GCF_016433145.1 Gracilinanus agilis | reverse complement strand
CCCCCTTCTCCCCTCCCCCTCTCCCCTCTGGCCTCAGAAGCTGGGGAGCCTCCCATTTGGCTGTAAAGAAGGAGGCTGGCAGACTCCGGCCCTTCCGTCCCTTCCTTCCTCCCTCCGGGGTGAGCCTTCCCCGTCCTCCCAGAGCCGCCTCCCGAGCTTCGTCTTGGAGAAGATGCCGTCTGTGTGTGCAGAGCTTCCCCGCCGGCACGTGGATGGAGAGCCGGGCCTAGAGGCTGGCGGGGTGACCCTGGACAAGTCACCTGTCCCCCAGGACCCGGCCCTGAGCGCTCTCCCGCCTTGGAACCGAGACGGCGGGGAAGGTCGCGTCCGGCGGGCGGGCGCTCGTCCCCGTGTGTGCTTGGAGCACCGCCACGGCTCGGGCTCCACAAGGCCCGTTTTTAGCCACTCTCCAGCCTTAGACCCACAGGAAGGAGAGCCACTGCGGGCCGGTCACAGGCTCATCCCGGGGGAGAAGGAGGCCTGGGAAAGGCCTGGAGGAAGCGGCTCGGCCCCCTTCGTCTTCCCCTCTAGTCTCGGCCCAGTGTCGGCCCGGCAGGACCAGCCGAGGCTCTCCGGAGCGCCCGGGCCGACCCGCTCTTCTCTGCTCTGCTCTTCTCTCCACCAGACGATCCCGGTCACGGCGGGAGGCGCGCCCATCTCGGAGCAGCCCTTCACGAGGACGGGATTGCTGGGCTTCATCGGGCCAGTAAGTGCCCCCGGCCCGGCCCTCGGTGCGTGCCCACCTCCAAGGCTTTGCTCCCTCTCCTGGTGCCCTTCCCTGCCCAGGCTGCCAGAGCTTCCCTGTTCTTGGCGTGCACCAGGCCCTGCCCGTGTCTGTCCCCCCCGGGCACCAGGCCCTGCCCAGGAGTGCCCCCCGGGCACCAGGCCCTGCCCGTGTCTGTCCCCCCCCTGGGCACAGGCCCTGCCTAGGAGTGCCCCCGGGCACCAGGCCCTGCCTAGGAGTGCCCCCCGGGCACAGGCCCTGCCCGTGTCTGTCCCCCCCAGCACCAGAGCCTGGCGTCCCGAGCGCCCCTGGTAACTTGGGTCTTTTGTGTTAAGGACCAGCTGGTGTTCGTCGTGGGGAAGCTGGATGGGCTGATGGTGGTCGGCCTTCGCCGGCACAGCGCGGATGACGTGGTGGCCACCGCCCTGGCCGTGGAGCCGATGAAGTTTGTCTATAGAGGAAGGTGCTGAGCCAGGCGGGCCCGTGACACCCAGTGACGGGGCAGAGACCTGGGTGGGCCCAGGATGTCTGGTGGGGTGGGCAGAGGCCCAGGCGGACCTGGGATGCCCAGCAGGGGAGTGGCAGAGGCCTGAGTGAGATGCGTCGGCCCCCTTTCTAGCAGTCGTAGCTAGGATCAGAGGGATGAGCCCGGTGCCCCTTCTGGGTGCCAGGCACGGCGGGATGCCACCCCTTGACTCCGTCCCCCTGATGCCCCAGGGGCTTCGGGGCGATCGTAGGCGGGAGAGGGGAAGCAGCTGGGGCGGCGAGAGGCAGCCATGCGGGCTTCTGGGAGCAGAGGGGAAGAAGGAGTGCATGGAAACGGCCGGGCCAAGCCTGGAGGCAGGAAACAGGCAGGGCTGTGCCAGGAGCCCAGGGCAGGAGGCCTGCAAGGGGAGGAAGGCAGGCCTGTGGTCAGGAAATAGCCTCGGGGGTTGGGGGTTGATCCTTGGGGCCGTGAGGGCCACTGACTGGCGTAGCGAGCTGGGTGGAGGCTGGCCGGCCAGCAAGGACCGTCGTGTCACGAGTGCCTATGTGGGCAGAGAGGAGGGACAGAGCCGGCCGGCGATGGCGGGGCGGGGAAGCCGAGGGAGCCGGGTGCCAGGGGCGGGGAGGGCCCGGGCCGTTCCGGGCTGGCTCCACGGCAGAAGAGCGGGCAGGGCTAGGCGGTGGGGTCAGCTGACTCGCCCAGGGTCACACGGCCAGGAAGCGTCCACAGGCAGGCTCTACCCGGGCCCCCGGCTGCCCCCGACGAGGGGATGAAGCTGTTTTGCTCCAGAGCAAGGGGAGGCCCGGCCCGACCCTCCTGCCCTGCGTTGCAGAATAGCCGTGTTCTCGGTGACGGTCTTACACGATGACCGCATCGTGCTGGTGGCCGAGCAGCGTCCGGACGCGTCGGAGGAGGACAGTTTCCAGTGGATGAGCCGCGTCCTGCAGGTAGGGCCTCTAGAACCAAATCCAGGAGCCACTTGGCAGCTTCGGGCCCCGGCCAGCCCTCGGCGTGCCCTTTGGGAAAGGGGCTCGTGTCACCCTCGCCCCACGAGGCCGTGCCGGAACGGGGACACGGGCTGCCCGCGGCCCAGGGAGAGTCGGCGGGGGCAGCGAGGGCACATTCCCCCAGGCCGGGAAGGGCCTGGACTTTGGGGCTGCTGCCGAATTCAGCTGGCATCTGGGGTGTGGGGCCCAGCCCCCCAAGGCTCCAGCCTCTGAGGGCCTTTAGGGGAATGACACGTGCTTTGGGCCTTGCCCAGGAGGAGTGCCAGAGCCGTTAGTGCCAGGAAGAGACGGCCCGTGCCCTCGGGGTCCTCGTACCTTTTGGGGACGTACACCCCAGACGGGAGGAGGGAGAAGGCACCGGGCATGGGGTGACTGTGGGGGAATTTGGCTGAGCCCCCCCAGCCCCGGCGCCTGGCCTGAGCCGAGCCACAGACCAGGCTGTCGTCCGGCCTGGCTTTGGCCCCACGGGGCCTCCCGGTCACCCTGGGGTCTCGGCTGGCGGGGGGACCCTTGCTTCGCTTAAACAAGGAGGCGCCTAGAAGTTCTGGGCCCGGCCAGGCCTCGAGGGACGGGAGGGCTCAGGACAAGGTCACTGGTTGAGTTTGGAGTTTTAAGGCCCTCAAGTAGCAGATCCCGCGGCCCCTGCAGCAAGGGCGAGGCAGGGGGGTCCTGCGGCCAGGAAGTGGCCGAGGCCACACCGAAGCCCGGCCCTCTGCTGGCCACCTCGTCGCCCCTTGGAGTTAGATTTCTCACCGAGGTCAGGGGAAGAAAGCCAACCGGCAAGTCCGGGGGGACCAGCAGGCGAGGGAGGGGGCCCGGCCTCCCCCGGCAGCTCGGCCTCTGCCCACTGGGGATGTCCCTTGGCGTCGGGTGGGCGGCATCATCGAGGCCTTCCGGACGAGGACACGGTGCTGAGGGTATTCGTGGCCGTTCCCACCCGAGCCCTCGCTCCCGTGCCCCTGCCCACTGGGGGGAGAGAGCCGGACCGGGCTGGGCCGCTTGGCAGCCCGGCTGGGGCAGCCGTGCCCGAGACATCCAGTGCCAGCCCGTGCCCTCGCCATGTCAGGGGCATCCATTTCCGGAAGGCTCCAGCCGCGTCCTGTCCTTTCCTGTAGGCCATCGACAGCATCCATCAGGTCGGCGTGTACTGCCTGGCCCTGGTCCCTGCCAACACTCTGCCCAAGGCCCCCCTCGGGGGGATCCACATCTCGGAGACCAAGCAGCGCTTCCTCGAGGGCGCTCTGCACCCCTGCAGCGTCCTGATGTGCCCCCACACCTGTGTCACCAACCTCCCCAAGCCTCGCCAGAAGCAGCCAGGTCAGTGTCCGGGGCGCGTGCCCGGCCGGGCTCTCCGGATGCCGGTCACTCGTGGGGCTCTTTCTTGAGGACGTCCCACGGGGAAGGCCGGGGTGCAGCGGCCGATGCTTAGTGGTGAGGCAGAGCTGTGGAAGGGGCCGCCGAAAGCAGACGCCGTCCGGGGAAGGCCCAGCTTTTCTGCTGCCCGCCGTAAGAGAGGGACCCCACCAAGGAGACCCCGAAGCCCGCGCCCGCCCTCGTCCGTCCTTGCAGGTTCCCTGAGCCACGTCCGAAGAGGGTTGGCAGGAGCCACGCCGCTTTGGAGCTTGGACGGGCGGGTGGGACAGGCAGAGGGATGGCCCGACGGGCCGCTGCAGGGTATCTGGCCGGCTGGCCTACCTGGCCCCGGCCCGGAGCCGTTTCCCACAGATTCCCGGGGCTTTGGAGGCATTTTAAAATTCATTTCACTCTTCTCTGCCTTCCACCCCGCCTTGAAAAAGAAAGTCGGCCGAGTTCTGCGGCCGCGGCGGCCCTGAGCTGCCTCTCCAAGTCTGTCTTCACGCCGGTGGCGGGGTGGCCCTCGTGGCCGCGGCGCCCCACTTGGCTCGGCTCCCCGCCACCAGCTCCTGCCCCCTCGGGTGTTTCTCGTGGCCCAGCAGTGCTTGGCCGTGTCCCTCTGCTGCCGTCTGTCCCCCCAAAGACAGCTGCTCCCGCCCCGGCTGCTGCCGGGCTTTCTCCTCTGGGGAGATGGCTTGGAGGACTGGGGGTGGTAGAGGCCAGCGAGCCTCCTCCCGAGAGGCTCTCCAGAACATGGTGCACCCCAGGGAGGCCCGGGGGGTGGTGCGAGCCTTCTCGGAGCGTCTTTTTCCAGGGGCAGGGCCTGGGGGGGGGGCTGGGCGGGGGCTCCCGAGGCCTGGCCTCCGCTGTCTGGACAGTCTGCGGGCATTTCAGGGGCTCGTGCCATTGCCCAGGCCTTCGCTTCTCCTGGCGCTTCCTTCCATTCTGGGGTTCTCCTGAGCTCAGGCCTTCTCTTCCGCCCACAGACGTCGGGCCGGCCTCCATGATTGTGGGCAACCTCGTGGCTGGGAAGAGAATCGCCCAGGCCTCGGGCAGAGACGTCACGCAGCTGGAGGACAATGACCAGGCAAGAAAGGTGGCCGTGTTCCGTCCTTGCCCTCGTGCCCTGCCGGGGGGCCCAGGCTGTGTGGGGGCGTCCGGGCAGGCCTGACCTCTCCTTCTCTCCCAACCAGTTTTTGTACCTGGCGGACGTGTTGCAGTGGCGGGCTCAGACCACCCCGGACCACCCTCTCTTCCTGCTGCTCAATGCCAAGGTGAGCGGGCCGGAGGGGCAGCGGCGATCGGCAGGTGCCCCGTCTCGGCCTTCCCCTTCCTCCTCCTCTGTGGCCATTGACCAGAGCCGCTGCCTGACCGCCGGGTGGCTGAGTGGCCGCACGCGCCTGGCCTGCTCTTGTTTACCCCCTTCAGGGCTCTCGGGCTCATGCTTGGCCACAGGGGGCTCTCCCGGCCCTGGCCCTGGCCCTGGCCTCCACGAGGTCACGTTCCCGCGCGGTGACCAGAGGGAGAGCTGCGGGAGGCCGGGAGGGCGAAGGCCCGGCTGAGAGTGAAGCGAGCCCGGGGCGAGCTCCAGGGCCCGGAGCCGGCAGGGGGCCGAGGGCAGACGAGCCACAGGACGGAGATGCGCCGAGAACAGCTTCTGCGGCCTGGCCAAGGCGTCCGCGTTGGGTTGGGGGCGGCTCCCTGGAGCGGCCCGGAAAGACGGTTCTGGTCAGGCTGCGCTGGAAGAGTCGTTCGGGGAGTGACTGCAGAGCAGGGGCACGGGAAGACGCCGGGGGGTGCAGCGGAGGAGGAGGGGGGCGCTTGGCCAGGCCCAAAGATGGCCTCTGTGGGCGAGAAAGGTTCAGCTCCAGGCGCCCCGACCCCGAGGAAACGAGCCCCCGAGGCTGCCCCCGAGGCTGCCCCCGAGGCTGCCCCCGAGGCTGCCCCGGCTCAGGCTCGAGGAGAGCAGAGCAGAGATGTCCGAGAGGGGATTGTGGCTGAAGGCTGACGTTGGGAGCCGGCCTGGACATCGTCTTTATCCCCCATGTGGACACGGTTCAGGTTTGAGCATCTCCCACAGTGTCCAGAAGCGCGTCCCTGCCCGCCCGGTCACCACGCCGGCTCTCAGGCCCGCCAGCCTCTGGCCTCGAGGCTTTTTCCGTACATTAAGCCTAGGCCAGCCTCTGCCACTCGCCCTTCAGGGCTCTGCAGGCTGAGCCCGCACCGCCTTCACACGATGGCCCTTCGGGTCCTTGAAGGTCGTTCCTTTCGGCCTTCCTCTCGGAGAAGCCTCGCCACCTCTGAGCACCCCCTGACTGGCCCCCGGACCTAGCATCCAGAGGAGCAGGTCCCCCCCTTTCCTGAGAGGCGCTTCCTCTCGGCTGCCCTGTTGCCCCGTTGGCTCAGGTGTCCAGCAGAGCCTGCCTAGATGAGTGGCCGGGAGCCTGGTTCTGTGCATCCTCGGGGGCCCTCCCGCTGATCCGCAGCCTCTTTCAAGCCTGGCCTCCGGTGTCCAGGGCATTAGCTCTCGTGCCAGGGACGCTTGGTGGCGGGAGTGCCCCATCCAGGCCTTGATCGGAGTCGTCCACGAAAACGTTGGCTAGGCCCGGCCCGAGGCGGGGAGCCTGAGCCCCCCCCCAGAGCGCTCCTTCTCGAGCTCCCCCGCCATGTTCCTGGCCCAAAAGTGAGCAGCCGAATGGTGGCGTGCTGGGAGCCAGGACCCAGGCTCCCCTTTCTCCTGCACCCCGGCTTTATGTCATCACCGGCAGTGGCTCATCCTCGTTAGCTCTGTTGGCTTCATTTTTGGGGTCCCTTGGCAGAAAACGGCAGGAAGCGGGGTCATGGCCTTCCTCTCTTCCCAGCCATTGTCTCTGGGCTTGGCTTTCCCTCAGAAATGAGCTTTTTCCTTGTCTGACCGAGCCAAGAGGCTCCCTTTGGCCCCTCCTCAGCTTTAGGAGCCCCAGCGCTGGCCCTGGCAGCCTCCTCTGCCCTCTGCCTCTGCTCAGCTCAAGTCTCTGCTGTCTGGCCTGACAAGTTCTTCACACAGCCTCCCCTTTGCCTTTTCTTGGCAAATGTTCCTCTTTTTGTCTTTAGGGTTTCATTCCTGGACTCCCCGAGTCCCCTTGCCAGGGAGCGCGGGCCCCAACCTGGCCTTCCTCTGGGCCCCCTGAAGTCTGGGGTGCGATTGGCTTTCCCGCCCTCTGCCACAAGCCCGGACAGTGGAGCGGTCACGTCCCCTGAATTTTCCACTGTTCTCTCCTGCCCCCAGGACCCCCCCAGGGCCTTCCCCCCAAACTGTCCTAAGTGAAGCTAGAGATGTCGGAACCCTGACCCGGCCCGTGGCCCAGAGTGGGCCGTCACTGGCGACCTCCTGTGCCAAGCCCGGGCGAGTGACATTTCTGTTTCTGACTGACTCGGTGCAGAGCGTTGACAAGCCGTGACCCCAAGCGTGGGCTTTCGGGACGATCGTTGGGTACTTTAGGGGCTCCGTTCTGGCTTTTGGCCCCGCAGATCTAGCATCAGGATGATCTGCTCACCCTCTCCTGGGCAGGCTCGGTGCTCCCGCACGCTCGGCCGCAGGGCTCTTGCAGAGGGACTCGGTGGACACAGATGTCCTCTGCCCCTCCCCCCCGTGTATTTTCAGACGGTGACCCCTGCCTGTTGGGGCTGTTGTGGTCCCTGAGGCTTTGCCCACTTTGGGCCTCTTCACGGGAATGACTTGTTCTTACGTGTTCAGGATTGACCTTCCTGAGCTGTCGGGAAAGACGGCTCTGCTGGGAATCTGCAGTTTGAATTTTGTGGCATGCTTGGAGCCAGCTCGGCCCTGGCAGTGTGGAAGTGGGGCATTTGGGGTTCTAGCTTCTCTTTCTCAATTCGGGAGGTGGCCTGTGCCCTCGCCTCCTTTCTCGGAAGAGAACAGGCGCCCCTCTGTGTGCATCTTCCCGTGTTCCCAAAGGCCTTTTGCTCTCCTCTTCAGGGCACAGTCACCAGCACCGCCACCTGCGTCCAGCTGCACAAGAAGGCCGAGCGAGTAGCCGCTGCCCTGACCGAGAGGGGCCGCCTGAGCGTTGGAGACCATGTGGCTTTGGTTTACCCTCCAGGTAGGCAGGGCCAGAATGAAGGCTCCCCTGTCCATCTGGGACGACGGAGGTGCCCAGGCCAAGTCTGGACCTTTGGGACAGGCCCCACAGGGCCAGATCTGGCTCCAGTCTGGTGCTGGTGCCAGAAGGGTTGATGGAACCTGGGACACATCCAGGGGGTTGAGGGAGCCACCAGCCTGAACCAAAGCTGAGGCAAGACTCCTGATAGAACCAGGTTCTGATCCACTCCAGGCAGCATCTCCTACTGTGTGTGAATCTGGGGAAACTGGTGCTGCTGGGCTTCTTGGCATTGCCATGAACACTCGAGAAAGCCTCAGGTCTCTGGTCATTGGGAGTGCCTGTCTGGCTCCACCCAAAGGATGGACCCCACCTAGGGCCATCGATCCGGGGAGTTGATGGGGCACAGTGGAAAGGGGCTGGCAAGCGGCTGCTTACTGCCCTCTTGGCTGGGAACATGCCCCAGAGTTCTGGCTGCCCAAAGTCTCCGTTCATGCGCTCTGAGGCTGGCAAGACAACGAGAGGGAGATGGGGAGAGAAATGGTGGCCTGTCCTGTGACGAAGGCCCCTTGAGGATGGCCAGCCTCAGGTTGGGGAGGTAGAGGGTCCCGGTGTGGAGCTGCAGGGGTGCAGGGCCGGGAAGCGAGGCCTCGCCAGGGGACAGAGACAGCCTTGGGAAGCACTTCTTGGAGTCCGTCGCTTTGTCTGATGCGCCCGTGGATGGGGATTCTCTCTCCGGCTGAGGGTGAACTGCTCTCCTGAAGGCTCTCTCTTTCCTGGTCGGGTTTGGCCATTTCAGGTGTGGACCTCATTGCCACCTTCTATGGCTGTCTTTACGCTGGCTGCATCCCCATCACGGTCCGACCTCCTCACCCCCAGAATCTTGCCACCACTCTGCCCACGGTCAAGATGATTGTGGAAGTAAGTCTGGGAAAAACCTTTGATTCCAGCAGGTGGAAGCCAGAGCCAGGACCCCTGTGGGTCCCCCGGTGAGGTGCCCTGGCTGGGGGTGTGCCCTGCCCTGGGAGGGCCCTGTTATTCTATCCCCATTGCCATGTTCGCTGCCTGATCAGTCCTAGAATTCTCCTGGCGATACACACATCCAGACCGACAGCTCTGATTCTTCGAATACTTGCCACATTTCTCCTTACGATAATTATCCCAGTCACCGCCAACAGTCTCTTCCGCCTGTTTGTCGGATGAGAAGGTGTAAGCATTAACCCTTTCTGTTCACGGCCGAGGCTATGGACAGACACACAGCCGCGGGCACCGTGGCCCTCCAGGCCGTCCTCTCCAGCCATGCGGACGACGTTGGGTTAACACTTAGGAGAGAGAGCACGGCTTAGGCGAGAGCGTGAGCCCTGCAGCTGGTCTTCTCCGCCAACAGACACAACCTGACTCTCCTCCACCTAGGCATTGCTGTGCCAGGGATCAGCCCAGTGCGGCCTTCCACCTTGACTTCCCTCAGCCATAGACGTTCTGGCCAGCCTGCCTGCCCTCCTCTGTTTAGGCGCTCTTGTCGTGGCAGACGTTTACTCTTACTCCAGTTTCACCCTAGAGTAGAAAATACTCCAGCGAGCCTCCTATTGCCTTGTGCTCAGGGGCAGCCACTCGGGCCTCCTAAGAGTGGTGGCTGGCCTTGAGAAGCGCCCCCAGCTTCCCTGCACACTTGCACACACGCTCACCTCTTTACCAGGCAACCTGGACTCAGGAACACCATTCCTAGCAAACCCAACCACGGAAGTCCCAGACACATCCTAGACAATCCCCCGTGAGGGAAAAGAATCCAGACCACTGGAGCCCTGTTCCGCGTCTAGCCTCAGGCAGCATTTCCGCAGGATTTATCCTAACCAGAAACATTCTGCCGATATCCTCGATAACGGGCCTACCGTAACCACATCATCAGCCCTCGTGATCGCTCTTCCAGCTCTTCCAGTTGGCACTCACAAACTTAGGAACACAATAAGCCGTACTGTCGGCGTCTCCACCGCATTCTTGCCCGCGCGTCACTCCTGCCGTACTAACTGATCTAACGGATAGGAAAAAACAGGGCCCGAAGGCCAAGCTAGTACACATTCTCCACCGTCTTCCTTCGTGACTTCCACTCTGAAAGGTCTAATCAAGATATACTTTTTGTCATTTATCGTTTCAATTATCCCTATTATAATATTTATTCCATCTACGTCCACGAACCACTCTAAAAGATTCGCCCTAATAGAGCCGAGGCCTGTCCGCCACCACCATAGGCAGCCGCCACGAAAATCTTGACCCATATAGAAACCTTGTACAGAATCAAAGAGCTCAGCAGCTCTACCGACGCCAGCCTCGCCTGACGTAGCGTATCGCACCAATTCTATCAATAAGGTAAATAACTCGAGTCTCAGGATGCTCCTCCATCGCCACGGCAGCAGGATAACCAGAAGCTACCAGGCCTAAAGTATATCCTCTGAGCTTACAACAGTAGCCCAGCCTAACGCCCATAAACAGGCGGAGGTTTGGAAGCAAAAGCCACAAACCCAAAACTTAGCCATAAAGAAAAAAAGAAAACCCTGACTAGTCCCGACCCTAACCATAATGTACAGCGTGAAAAACCACCGTTGTAGTTCAACTGCCAAAACCCAATGACCAGCCCGCACCAAACCCACCCACCGGGGAGCCCAGGTCACCGCCTGCCCCCCATCTGGAACCATCTTCCCCCACTCAGGTCAGCAAGTCCACGTGTATTCTTACAACCCAAGCAATAATGAAACTCCTTAAGTCCAAGGAAGCTGGCGCAGCCGTGGACGTGAAAACGTGGCCCACCATCTTAGATACAGGTACTGGTGGCCCATGAGGTGCTCCGGCACCTGGTTCAGGGCCTGCCTGGCCCATAGGGAGGGGGCCTCGCTGGTCAGCCGGGGCTCTCTGCTGCCTGCAGGGCCGTGCAGACGGGCCCCTCGCTGGGGCAGGTGGCACCAGGCCAAGCCTCTTGGTGGACTCCGAGTCAAGGAGGCCAGTCCCAGGAGGAGCCGCTCATGGCTCTCCCTCCTGGAGAAGGAGCAGGGTGGTGGGTTTGGAGGCCGAGAACCTGCCAGGGTTTAAGTCGGGCCTCTGCCACCTTGCCTTCCATCCCTTTGAGCAAGCGACTTGCCTGGGCTTTATGGTAAGAGGCTGGCACTAGATACCCCGTAGGGTGCCAGCTGGGGGCACAGTTCATGGGGCCTTCGGCTGTGCCCACTGTCCTAGCTGGCTGGGGAGCCCTGTCGCCCCGCCCCCTCTTCCTCCTCCTGGCACGGCCCACTTTCCTCCCTCCACAGATGACCTCCCAAAGAAGAAGGTGGCGAGTGTGTTCCGGCCTCCCTCCCCGGATATGCTGGCCTACCTAGACTTCAGCGTCTCCACCACGGGCATATTGGCTGGAGTCAAGGTAGGCCTGCCTCGAGGGTGACGGCGCTGCTGCTCCGTCCGGGAGAGTGCATTGGGTGTGGGTTCGAGTCTCTCCTTGGGGCCCCTGGCCAAGGCTGCCGTCGACACAAGGTAGCTCTGCTGCCCTGGGAGCCGGCCTTCCCGACCTTCATGGAGGCGCGCGCCGACCCCCAATTTGCCGGTATTGCCGTGGCGAAGCCATCCATCGTGTGATGATAACAAATGGCATTTCTGTGGGCAGAAAAAGACAGGAAACAGGCTTGTCCCGGGGAGGGGGTGCCCCTGGGCATCCCCAGCAGCGGGCGGAGGGTGGTGAGCTCCCCGCCCTGAGACGCCGTTTCATCCGCCTCCTTCAGATGTCGCACACGGCCACGAGTGCCTTATGCCGCTCCATCAAGCTTCAGTGCGAGCTCTACCCGTCCCGGCAGATCGCCGTCTGCCTCGACCCCTACTGTGGCCTGGGCTTTGCCCTCTGGTGCTTGTGCAGGTACGTGGTCCTGGCCCCAGGCCCCTCCCCTTCGGCTCTGGGTCCGGAGGCTCCGGCCAGCAGAGAGCCTTTCCTGAGCAGGGAGGCTCCGGGCTTCCGCCCCTGACCCGCCGCTCCTGCCCTCTCCCCAGTGTCTATTCAGGACACCAGTCCCTCCTGGTCCCCCCGCTTGAGCTTGAAAACAACGTGTCCTTGTGGCTGTCGGCCGTGAGTCAGTACCGAGTTCGGGTCACCTTCTGTTCCTACTCCGTCATGGAGATGTGCACCAAAGGGCTGGGGACGCAGACCGACCTCCTCAGGGTGAGTGGCTCGGCCCCCTGCGGACCCAGAGGCTGGGGGGCCTTCGGGCTTGGGCCGAGGCTGCGGCCGGGCTCCCTGCGCTCACCTTGGCCGGAGACGGCGCAGGAGGGGCAGCTTCTTCCGCTCCTCGCTAGGCTGGCTGCCGTTCCTTCTGGTCAGACCCCAAACTCCACAGAGCGTGGCCAGGGGTCACTTTCCCCGAGTGGCCACTGGACCCAAAGGTCAGCCTGCGACCGTTCCCCGTGGACGTGTTGGGGATTCGTGGGCGCTTGAGGTCCGGCCTGGGGGAGGGAGGCGGCCTCCTAGTTAGCACCCGTGCGGGCACGGCGGAGGCCTCGAGCGTCCCTCTGGCTGCCCGTCGTGTACCTGCTGCCCGGGCCTCGCTCTCCCGTCCTGCCCGGCCTCGCCACATCGTGGCCCTCTGCCGTGGTGGCTCCGTGCCAGGGACAGGCCGAAGAGGGCTTTTCTGTCCCTCGGCCTCACTTCCCGCATCATGGAGGTGACGCGGTGGAGAAGGAGCGCAGAACGAGAACCCGCTCCTTCCGCCGCCCCATCTCTGTAAAGGGTGGCTCGCCCGGTGTACAGGCGGCGTGAGGCTGGGAGGGCTGGCCAGCGGGGCAGAGGCCGCAGGAGGAGGCCTCGGGCGCAGCCCCACACGTGGCTTCACGAGCTCGGGCAGGAGAGGCAGCCGGAGAGGCTGCCGAGACTCGGTGCCCGCCTCGCTTCTCTCCTCTCCGCGGGCATCCCAGCCCGGAGCAGCCACGTTAGCTCTGGTGCTGCTTCCGGTAGGACGTTGTCAAGCTGAAGCAGGTGCCACTGTGCTGGGAAGCCGGGCACGAGGCTGCAAGAGGGCTCTTGGCAGGAACCTGGGTGGGACTGGGCCATGAGGAACAGGGCCAAGAGTTAGAAGGACCCTTGTGCTGTTGGACCTGAATGCCACTCTGGCTTCCACCGTGATGTCTGAGCTCCAGTGAGGCACTCAGCAGGGAGGGAGGGAGGGAGGGAGGGAGGGAGGAAGGAAGGAAGGAGCGGGGAAGGGAGGGAGAGAGGGAAAGAAGGAAGGAAAGAAGGAAGGAGGGAGGGAGAGAAGGAAGGAAGG
>NW_025390554.1:0-3669 GCF_016433145.1 Gracilinanus agilis | reverse complement strand
ATGATGATGATGATGATGATGATGATGATGATGATGATGATGATGATAGCTGGCAGATATTGGTTGTTGGCAGAATCTTAAATAAGTCTCATATCAATTCTACGTACTAGATACTAGAGGTATTATTATCCCCATTTTATGGGTGAAGAAACAGTTTCAGAGAGATCTATTAATGTGCTCAGATTCCCAAAACTGGCAAGCACTCTGGGCTGATTTTTGAACCCAGGCTTTTCTCCATCCCAAAGTCAGTTCTCTTTCCATTATTGGTCCCCAAAAAAGCACCTCTGTATTATTTTAGGTTGACTCCCTTCTCCCAGAGGTCAAGGAAGAGGTGGGGCTGTGGATTTCCTATCTTGTTGTGTTTCATAAATTCAAAACCTTCCCCACAAGGCTTAAGCTGTCATGTCAATATTAGTGTACTACACCCCGCCCCTTCCTAGTCTAGCCTTGTTGAGTAATCGACTGCCCAAGGCTAAAGCTGTCCTATAAGCATCTCTAGTTCTCATTTCAATGACAGGAGGCTGGGCTGTCAGCTACAGGGATGTGGAGACTGTAAGAACATCAAAGGACACGGGATCTCCAAATCTAGGACATTGTGTTAGGGGAATCAGCTTGGCACTATTTCCCAAATAGTTGGAAGGAGAAAAGGACTTCAAGACCCAGGTCAAATGTTACTTCCTCTGGGAAGGCTTCCCTGACCAGCCCAAGCCACAGTGACCTTCCTCCCCTCCAACTCTTAGAGCCCTTTTCTCTTTGTGCCTAAGCCTTGGCATGGCATCCATAGGGGTCACAGATGTAGAGCTGAAGACGACTGCAGAGGTTATCCGATCAAGTGCCTCTTTTTACAGTGGAGGGAACTGAGTCCCAGATTGGTAAGGTTACTTGACTAAGGTCACATAAGTAGTAAGTGGCAGAGTCAATATTGGAACCCAGGCCCTCTGACTAAAAATCCAATATTCTCCATTGTACTACATTGCTTCCTTATTTGGTCATTTTCCTGGTGAGTTCCCCCATAATAATATTATAGGCCAGGGAAACAAAATTTGTATTATTATCCTTCAAAATTCCAAAGGTTCATGATTTCATGAATGGGGGACCTCCCTCCCTAATGCAGATAGCATTATACACAACCCTACTATATTTTATGTGA
This sequence comes from Gracilinanus agilis, assembly GCF_016433145.1. Lineage (NCBI taxonomy): Eukaryota > Metazoa > Chordata > Mammalia > Didelphimorphia > Didelphidae > Gracilinanus > Gracilinanus agilis. The sequence continues at coordinate 2,519 of NW_025390554.1, read as the reverse complement.
TAGTTTTCAAGAGCTGCTATGGTCAAACAATCAATTGACCATGAGAGTTTTCAAGGTTGTTTTCAAATTTTCAAGTTGTTCTTGTAGCTGACTTGTTCCTCATTCACATTTTTAAACCCTTACTTTTTGTCTTAGAACTGATGCTAAGTATCTAAGATACTAAGATATTATTGGTTCCAAGGCAAAAGAAAATTAAGGGCTAAACAATTGGAATTAAATGACTTGCCCAAGGTCACACAACTAGAAAGTGTCTGAGACCACATTTGAACTCAGGACCTCCATCCACTGAACCACTGCACCAGCTCCTCTTCATTCAGTTTTGTCTCCAACTCTTCCCATTTTAGAAAGACATGCTTGAATTTGTTGATACTGATACTGATACAGCCTCTTAGAGTCACCTCATAGCACATGAAGCAGAAAAGTAGGATTTTAATGGAGAATTGTCATCATCATCATCATCATCATCCATTACAAACATTCTTTTCAGATGGCACATGGTTGATTGCAGCAAGCCAATGGCCACTGCAGTATTAATTAACGGAATCCATAGTCAGTCTGGAGTTCTAATCTTGATTCTTCTTATACAGATACAAAGCCCATGTATTACACTATTTTATCCTCCCAACTCTGTGAAGCAAGTAAAATATAACCCCCATTTAACAGATGAAGCAACAAAAGCCCAACCAATACAGGCGCCCATTCCCTCTTCTCTCTCTCTTTTACTTTAAAAAAGAAGAAAGCAGCCATGACACTCTTGAAAAATTGTTATCCCTTGGACTAAAGAACACATAGGGCTGTCCTTAATCCTGGCAGTGCAAGTTAGAAAAGGTGAACAGGTTTTAAAGTGAAATGTCTGATACAAGTCACAGAGCTAGTAAGTGGCAGAGCCAGAATTAGAAATTCCCAACTATGTCAGGGCAGCTGGGTGGCTCAGAGGATAGAAAACCAGGCTTCGAGATAGGAGGGCCTGGCTTCAGACACTTACCAGCTGTGTGACCCTGGACAAGTCACTTAACCCTCATTGCCTAGCCCTTACCACTCTTCTGCCTTGGAACCAATACACAGTATTGATTCCAAGATGGAAGGTAAGCTCATCGCTGCATTGCTAATGTCTGGGGTGTTTAAGAAGCAAAGTCCAGTTTACTTTCTAAAAATGTTTCTAATGTCTCTTTATCGTTGAATGTCCAATTTTTCTCATTTATGATTAATCTCAGATTTGCAGAGCAGATCACCCTGGGGTACATCCTGAGGTCCATTTTATTTTGAAATACAATATTCTATTCCGGGTACAGTATTCTTGTGTTTTTCAAATTTCTTTTCCATTATATTGAAAGTCTTTCTCTTGGTCACCTGCAGGACCTGTTTCTGATTGGAACTGTTAAATTTAACTACTATGGAGTTTACAACTTTGAGGGGTTTTTGGATGAATTCTTTCCATTGGAGTTTCTTTTTCTGTTTAGAAGTTCTAAGCAGTTCTCTTATATAATTTCTTTCAGGAGATGCTGAGATGTTTTGTTATCTTGTGTTCTTCTGGGAGTTCTCTGGGCCTTAAGTTGTTTACAAACAGCATTTCTTCATAATTAATACTTTTGCTTTCATGGTGGGTATATTTTCTTTAGATACTTTTTGCTTTTCTTCTTCTAGATTGTCCTTCACTTCTATGTACTTGTATTCCCAATCTATTATTCCCTCTTTTGTTTCTTTGGTGAGATTTGCCATGGTAGATTAGAATTTCTCTATTTTGTCTGTTATTTTTTATGTGCAGGTAATAAATTCTGTTCTTATTATTCCCGTTTCTCTTTTTATTTTTTTAAAGCCTTACCTTCTGCCTTAGAATCAATACTGTGTATTGGTTCCAAGGTGGAAGAGTGGTAAGGGCTAAGCAATGGGGGTTAAGTGACTTGCCCAAGATCACACAGCTAGGAAGTGTCTGAGACCAGATTCAAACCTAGGACTTCCCATCTCTAGGCCTAGTTCTCAATCCACCAAACCACTCAGTTATCCCCACACTTCTCTTTTTTAAACCACTCATAAACAGTGTGTTGTAGTTCTGTGTTCTCCTCTATGGTCCTCTGTTTCATCAAGTTTTGAATAGTTCTCTTTTGTTTTGCAGTGTTTGTCCAAAGGTGCTAGAATGAATTTACTAGACTGGGCGGCCATATTTCCTTCTGCTGTTAATGTTTTCCCTGTTGATTTATCTGTGTATGTTCAAAGTATCTGAGTTTTTTCCTTCTGGAAATCTCTGGTAACATTGGTCTTTTTTCTTCTTATTTTCCCATTGCTCACTTTCTGACTCCTCTCCCTCTGATGGTGGTTTTTCCTGGGGATCACAGCCTCCTCCCACTCTGGGCAATTCTTAGTTCGCCAACTTAGATCTCTGCTCCATGTGACTGTGTGAATGGGGGATAGAACAGGCCACAGATGGATACTGGGTCCTTACCCTCAGGCTTAGTGAAGTCAGACACAGAGAGAGAGAGAGGGAGGGAGGGAGAGAGAGAGAGAGAGAGAAAGGGAGGGAG
>NW_025390553.1:0-6348 GCF_016433145.1 Gracilinanus agilis | reverse complement strand
TATATATATATATATCATGGTACAGTAGTATGAATGCTCATATTGGAATCAGGAAAACTTAAATTCAAATCTGGTCTCTTATATTTACTACTTTTGTCTGTTGCCTTCAGTTTCCTTAGTTGGAAAATTACAAAGTTGAAATAGCGTCCAAGATCAGCTTTAAGTATATAAAAGTTCTAAGTAAGTTTTCAAATCTAAAATTCTGTGATTTTAAAATATAAGTAATTCCTTTAGGGGAGAGATATAGAAATAATTTAGATGGAAAAAACCTCGCATTTATGAAGAACTTTAAAATTTACCAAATACTTTCCTCAAAACTCTTTTGAGAATAAAGTAGATGTATAACATTTCTGTAACACTTTCCCTACAATAGTTCTTTGTTACAAAATAAAAATCATATTATCCTTATTTGTTTAGTTTATAGAGGTTTTTAGATCTTAGAAGTAAGATTGGGAAATAACTCAGAAGGCATCTAGTCCAACCTCCTCTTTTTAGAGAGAAAGAAACTGAGAACCTAAGATGTGAAGTAATTTGTTCAAGGTCATACAGACAGTAAACAGAGGCAGATTTTGAATCCTGTGCCTCTGATTAGAGGCTATTCCATTTTGATTTTCAAAAGCCATTTGTAAGATCATCTACTAGAAATAGAAGGAACCTGAGAGATTATCTAATTCAAGCCCATTATTTTACAGTTAAGGATATTATAGCCCAGGGAAGTTAAATGATTTGTCCAAGATCTCATAGGTAATGATTTGTGGTAGGATTTGAGGCTGGAACTTTCCAACATTAATCCTAGCACTTTGGCTTTTACATTATATCATATCTCAATAACATTACTATGGTTTGCCTCATTTTCCAAATAAAGACATTGAAGTTCTGAGCATTTAAATCACTTAACCAGGTAACAAAGTTATATTATATCAAAATGGTTGTCACAGTATTAGAAACCAGTTCTAATCTCTTCTTTTTGGGAGTTATGAGAATAAGTTTTTGGAATCAAGATCTGTTCTGTCAAGGACAATATGTAAAAAAAGAGGGAAATATTATTTTGGATAAATTCTAATGTTCAAGTAAAAAGCATTGCATTCAATCTGAGACTCTCAGTCCCTGGCTTCTTTTTAGACTCATTTCAAGTACCATCTCCTCTAGGAGACTTCATAATTCCTCTAGCTCAGTGATGGGCAAACTAAGGCCAGCGGGCCAGATGTGGTCCCCTGAAATGTTCTATCTGGCCTTTCAACATTATTCCTAATCTGAGGAATACTATGAGTAGGATACAATACAATGAAACTTCAAAAGAGATGCCTAAACAGACTGACAGATGAGCATTTCCTTTCCTTTAGCCCCCTCTTTAAAAAGTTTGCCCATCACTGCCCTAGCTGACAATGTCACTCCCTTTATGGTTACCTTCCTTCATTTCTTTATTTACCTTACATTTTCTTATTTATAAAAGTTATCTCACATATTATAATGTTTATCCCTTGAGACTAAAGACTGTCATTGAGGCTTCTTTTTTTTTCTTTTGGTATTCCCAGAACTAGACAGTTTCTTTCACATGGTAAACAACAAATATATGTTCATTGATTGATAAGTTTTTCTTTTACCTATGGAGACTGAATGTGAAATCACTCTTTAAAAGGATGTTAAGTTTATATTTTATACATACACACATACATATATATATATATATGCATATATATATATATATATATAATATCCTCTCCTATTGCTATTAAAGTGTTATGCTTAAAGTATATACTTATGTCCCATACTTGGACCGATGCCATTTGAAATTGTTTCAAATGGCTATAAGACTAGTTCAGTGAATTTGGGTGAAAAGAGAAAGAAGTTTAAAAAGTGCTTTGGCCAATTGCTTTCTTTAATATATTAAAATCACATCCATGGTTTTGCAACCATTTCTGCAAAAGAGAATTTAATATTGAAGGTAGAACTTCTTTCAGAAAATGGGTCATTTTCTTCTACAAGCAAGGCTGCCTGTGTTGATGACTTGAATGCTAATGCCATAATTTACAGTTGTGCTATCTTTATGACTGTATATTATAATAACTTAATGGGGCATAAATGCATTACAGATGGATAGATAAAGGCTGCTGCCTGTAAGAAGTCTAGGAAAGCTGTGAAATCTCTTGGCATGAAGAATCTAAAGTGAGTTGGAAAGGATCCATCTCAATCCACAGTGGTCCCAGACAGCTAGAGAAACAATAGCAGGAAAGACAATCAAATTCATGTCAACAAATGAATATTAATTTCTACTACAGAAAGAACCTTGTCCTTCATGAAACAGGAAATATAAAGATCGATAAGGCATTATTTCTACAACTTGTATATTACCATCTTATAAGGAAGAAAAAAACTCAGACACCTAAAATTAATATAAGCATGGAAGAAAAATGTTAATATTAATAATATATTCTGGATTTTAATATCACATCTGCCAGAAATTATTTTAATTGATATTCAAGCTATTTATACATTGGAGAGAGATATGTACAAACTGGCACAATCCTGTCATATGATTATAAGCCCCAAGAAGTTTCCAGGTAGCAATTTCAGGGTAGTTTTTCAGTTCCTTCGTGGAACAATTCCCCTTAAATTTTCCTTAATATTAATAATCAATATCTTAACCTTCAATTTCAAAAGAGAACAGACACTGTCCCTAAGAAGGTGATGGTTCAATCACTCCCAGGTGGGTAGGAAAACAACTATACCACATAGAGAAGAATTAAATTTGGGTATCATCTGTACTCCATTTCAAAGGAAAGCCCAACATTTTTGTTCCTTCTACTTCCTAAAAGAAAAGGTATAAAAAGTGGGCATTAGGCTAGAGAAATATTAATTATTATTTTTTAGGGAAACTCAAAGAACCTTTTAAAAATATGCTTCTGCATAAATTAAATTTCATAGAGATTTTTTAGTGTTCTGTTAAGCCTGATGAAAAATCACTTTTGAATCAGGTGAAAGATAGTTTGGATTTTTTAACCAATAAATATGAAGCATTTCTTCAGGAATACCATTATTTATTAATAGATGCCTGAATCTTCTAAGAAAGAATTAGCTCTTTCACCAGCTTACAAAATGAAAAAGAGAGTGAGTCAGTCCTGTCTCTTTCTTATAAAGGGAATTGTGAATTGTGTCCTGTTTCTGATTGGTCTGATGGATAAATTTTAGGACCTCTCTTGATAGTTCTTAATTGGTAGATATTTCAAAAGAGGGAAATAGTCTTAAGAGATCTTAACTCCCTTCATTACTCCCTCATAAAAGAATTGAATCTTTGCTAATCTTGGGAAGATGCTAGCACATTGTACCACATAGCTGAACCACTGTATTATAAGTGAGTTAAACATGGCTTTTCAGCCAACTCTTAATTTTTCAACTGGGTCAGGGTTTACTATAGTTTATAAGTCCTGCCCTTACTCCTTTTATCTTAACAAGAGAAGGTAGATCCACACCCAGTTTCAAAGCCCTGGGGAGAAACTGGAAGTCTGGAGTTTTGCAGCAAGTCTCAGCCTGATCTTGGAGGGAGTGTGGGGTATGGAAAGTGAAAATGATTTCACAAAAATATCACATTCAATATCAGTTTTATAGAATCGTGCATTAAAAAGATACTTCAGAGGTCATCTCATCTGATCCATATCTGAAGCATAATTCTGTCAATCGTGTCCCTGGCAAATGTTTACCGAGACTCTGGTTCAGTGATTCCCAAAATCAGCACTACCAACCCCTGGTGGGTGCTGCAGAAATCCAGGAGAGTGGTGATGGCCACAGGTGAATTTATCTTTCCTATTAATTGCTATTAAAATTTTTAAAAAATTTAATTTCCAGGAGGCTAAGTAATATTTTTTTCTGGAAAGGGGGTGGTAGGCCAAAAAAGTTTGGGAACCACTGCTCTGGTTGAATATTTCCCATTATATGGAATACATTATCTCAGATGTTTTCCTATTCCATTTCTACCAAGTTATGAAGACACTAATCATAAAACTTAGAGCAAAAAAAAAGAACTTGAAAGAGAGAGATATTCATTCATTTATTCATTCATTCATTCTCTCACTCCAAAACAACTTATTGAACCTTGGAAAAACACTAGGTACTATAGCTGGATGCTATAGTGGATGAAAGTTAATTAATTCCACACAATCATGGAGCTCCCATTTTACAAGACCTTTTATAATCTTGATATTTCATAGATGTACAATTTAAGCAATGAAGGCTATAGCTTTACCAATGTAATTCATAAACACCCAAGATAATTTTCCTGAATTGTTAAGTGACCTAAAATCAATTACACTATAGCAATTGGAGATTTTTCACCATCTAAATTGGTTGTAAGTAAACATACATACATACATACATATACATACATATATATGTGTGTGTATACATATATATATGTATGTATACACACATATATATTCCATCCTTGGACACATACTTCAAGTTTTTCTATTAAGTTTTTATAATGATAATTGCATTTTTTAAAAGATATGGAAATAGGAAGGAATTCTTCTCTAGAAAAGATTTTCATTAACATGTATAAATCAGTTTCTAGTGGTCGATATAATGGGAGATTTGTAAAGGAACTGATTATTCCTTTCCTAATGTTTGAAATAGAGAGCCAGACATAAGGTGACATACGTGTCCTTTGGAGGAAAGCAACTCAGAGTAAGCCAGTACAAGAGAAATATTTCCAAGGGCACAAATGGAAACAATTTAAAAACATAGTGGGGAAAAATGAGTTATCTGAAGAAATCAAAAGATTTGCAGAGAGAACTCACCAACCAATTTAAATTTTTTAAATGCATATATAAAAGATGGAAATATGGAGAGCTGAAGACAGAAAATTAACATAAAAGCATAGCAGATATTTATCTGCTTTATCATACATTTGTATGAATAATATCAACATTATTCAAGACTACAGTGAGTTGAGCTTGGCAAAGAAAGCAAAGAATAACAATCAAAAAGTTTATATACTACTTGTATCAGAGGTAAAGTAAAACAAAAAAGATATAATAATATTCTTGGGGTGGATGGGAAAATTTGAAATGGCAATATACTTAATGCAGAGCTTCTCAATCATTATTTACATAATTTTTAAAAGATCCTAATTAAAGAAAATGACTGTTAGATTAAAAAAGATAAAATAAAAATGGTTAATAATGTATGGCAGTGATGGCAAACCCTTAAGAGACTGAATGCCCAAATTGTAACCCTCATGCCTCATATAAGCTCCTCCCAGTCCCACCCTAATCCTAGACAGAGGAGGGAAGAAGAGCTTCTATTGGGCTGCTGGACAGAGGGGCAGGTGATGAATGTCCTCAGCCTCATGTGGAGAGGGGGAAGGGAGCAGCCTCTCTGGCATGTATTCCATAGGTTCACTGACATGGGTGTATGGCAACCCAAAATAAATCAGGAGAGAGTATGAGAACCCTTACTTGCACTTGAAGCCAAATGATTGGTCTCAGAAGACCTATCTCCTTTGGTTATGGAAGGTCTTGAAGGAATTAATGCTAAGACTTGGTTAGATACTTGAAACAATGTAAAAAAATAAAATAATAGAAGGAAAAATATTGACCTTAATTTACATAAGGTAAAGAGAATAAAATCTACATCATACAGGCTATTGAGTTTGACTTCAGTTAATAGGTAAATTCTCAAATGAATTATTAAATAGATTGATAGTGAAAATCTTGGAAAAAAAGATGTCATTAGGGAAAACCATCATGGTTTTATCATATAGTTCTCTGCCAAGTTCAAGCCCTTCTTCCTTTCTGCCTCTATTAGAACCATGGACTCCTATTTCTTCTTGTCTCTACCTCAAATCTCTTCTGTCCCCAATCCATCCTCCCATATACCCACTAAAGAATTATTTTTAAGGCTAAGATCTAGCTCTCTATCTCTGTCTTTGTGTCTCTCTGTCTGTCTCTCTGTCTCTTTCTCTCTGGTTCTCTCTTATACATGTGCACACACACACACACACACACACACACACACACACACACCCATATCCAAAAACTTTAGTATGCTGCTATTCTCTCTGGAACACAACAAAAAAATGTATATTTGGGATTCAAAACTCTTTACAGTTTTATTCTATCTTTACATTATTGGCATTATTCTTCCTTGGCATTATTCTTCTTCCTGTACTCTATGATCCAGATATACATATACATACATACATACATATATATATATATATTTATATTAAGCTTACATGTGGCATGAGGGTTACAGTTTGGGCCCTCAGTCTCTTAAAGTCTCTTAAAGGTTTGCCATCACTGCCATACTCTATTAACCATTTTTGTTTTATCTTTTTTAATCTAACGGTCA
>NW_025390552.1:0-8647 GCF_016433145.1 Gracilinanus agilis | reverse complement strand
TCTCCCTCTCTCTCCCTCTCTCTCCCTCTCTCTCTCTTCTCTCCCCCACCTTTTCCCTTCTATCTTAGAATTGACACTAAGAGGAGCAGCTGGTTGGTTCAGTGGATTGAGAGCCAGGCCTAGAGATGAGGAGTCCTGGGTTCAAATCTGGCCTCAGATACTTCCTAGCTGTGTGACCCCCCCATTGCCTACCCCTTACCACTCTTCTGCCTTATAATGAATACATTGTAGTGATTCTAAGATGGAAGTTAAAGATTTAAAGAAAAGGGGGAAAAAAAAGAATTGATACTAAGGGCCGAGATAAGTGCTCGGTAATGGGGGTTAAGTGACTGGCCATGGGACACACAACTAGGAAGTATCTGAGGCCAGATTTAAGCCCAGGACCTCCTGTCTCTAGGCTTAGCTCTCTCTCCACTGAACAATCTAGTTGTTCCTCTTTCATTTTTCAAAAGAAGAACTTGAAGCTTATGGAGGTTAAAACTTGCTTGGGGTCACCCATCTGGTAAGTGAAAGAACTAAGTTTTCTAGTGCAAATAGTATTATCCTTATTTTACAAAAAAGGAAACTGAGGCCTAGAAGGCTGAGTCAGTTACCATCAGTCACATAGCTAGAAAGTGTGGGATTTGAACCTTTCAAATCTCCTTTCTGCAAGTCCAGCCCTCTCTCCACTGTATGATAGTATCACTCCCTCTGCAGAGGCTGATGGGAGAATGGAGTGGGCACAACCCCGAGGCCCTAGGACAGGCACTGCAGTCCTAAGGAGGGGATGTGAGGTTCTTGCCATCTGTGAAACAGAAAGAAAGAATAACCCTCGCCCTCCCACCTTTCAGGGCCAGCTAGATTTTTTTCTGCCAGGTTCTGACTTACAATTGGGCGCATACACATGCTATTGTGAGCAGAGCCTACCCGTGACCAAGAGCTCACCTGGCTGGGTTTCCAGGAGGCACATTAGCCTTCTGATAAAGCTCCAGCACCTTCTTCTTGAATTCTTCTAGGCCAGCAGGGTCTGAAAAGGGAACAAGCAGCAGGGTCAGGCTTGGGCCTCCCCACAGCCCTGGGATTGGGGAACGATGGACAGAGGTTTCATCCAAAATGAACTCCTGGGCCCTAAGCCTGAAGGGGAGCCCTTCTTAAGCTCATCTGATTTCTAGTTCTGTCGGTATTTCCTCCAACTGTTTGTAGGGCATTCCCAGAACTCCCAGAAGCTCCATCAGACCATGGAAACTTTCAGGTAGCTTCTCCTGCCTGGAGATCAGAGATCTAGCATGTAGGCACCCTCACCCAGCTGGGATAAGCAAGCATGAAAAAGTACCAAGGGCAACGGAGAGTGAGTTGGTGTCAAAGCCCAAAAGACTCATTCACTCTCTGCTTCACTTACCAATACGAGTCGGGCTAACAGCAGGTCCGGGGGGTCGCTGTATGGTTGGTAAACCTTGGGCCTGTTAAGGTTAAAGGAACACACAGGGGTCAATAGGGAGCTTGGTATGCTAGAAAGAGTAGCAGCAAGAAAATAATAAATTGTTAAAAATGTGAAGTTCTGTAATCAGTCTCTGAATGTGCTACATGTATGACCCTGGGCAAGTCATTTAACCTCCATGGTCTTCAGTTTCTTCATTTGTCAAATGAAGAGTGACCTTCGAGGTCCTTTCCAGCTTTAAAACTCTGATCTTAAGGTTAGTTCCTTCCAGAATTCAAGTGGCTTAAGGCCCCTTTGCCAATCTCTGACCAAGGGAATTGAGTCTACTTGGGTCTGTCTCTTCAACTCAAAAACAAGAAACTAAGAGGGATCGTGTCCCTGGTTCATCTAGAATATAGGAACCTGGAGGTGTGCACACAGGAAGCTCAAACATATGTGGCAAGCCACAGAGATACACATGATCATCCCCAGACTTGTGTACACGTAACACACAATCACACAAATGAAACACAGACACACACACACACACACACACACACACCTCCATCCCCATCCTCAACTATATGATAATAATACAAATAGTCAATCACTGATTCAATTCCTTCAATAGAGGAAGTGCCCCCTGGGATTTCATTGGTGGAAGGAACTCCCTCTCTCTACCAGTGAAGATCACCCCTTCCTTCTGCCATTTGTAGTCTAAAAACTGCTGCAAGGTTAAATGACTTGGCTGGGGTCGTCCAACCTAATAAGCATCCCCAACTTAACCCCCAACTACTCTTCAACTCAATCCCCTCCTCTTCCTCATAACCGTCCCTAGCTTAACCCAACGCCATTCCTCTTTTAATTCAATCCTCTATCTAACCTCATGACCATCCCCAACTTATTCCTAACTCCATCCTCATCCTTCTCTCAACCAACCCTATTCCAATCCAATCTCCTACCCAACCTCTTGACTATCTCCAACTTGAACCCCGGCCTCCGACTCCTCTTCCTCCATGACCCTTTCATTCTTCTGTCCACCCCCACATTTCTCCTTGGTCCTGATGTGCTCCAGATCCCCCCTCCCGGTTGCCTCCCCAGGTCTAGTCTTCACCTTGGTCTTGATGCAGGTATCCAGGGTGGCCTTGTTGATGTCCAGTTGCCCCTTGACCAGGATCAGCTCTCCCTTCTTCTGCTCAATTTCCTTGATCAAGGCCTCTTTCTCTCTCTGCAAGGCAGCCTTCTCTTCCAAGGCTAGCCGGCCTTGTTTGACACAATCTTCTTGGAGTTTCTGCAGCCTTTCCTGGGTTTCTTTGGTGGCCTTCTCCTTCTCCTCCTTACAGGTTACCAAGCTCTTTGCATTGGCCTCCTTCTGACGCTGCAGCTCAGCGTTCTCCCGGGTTACCTGATCGATGCCTGCCTTCAGTTCCCTGGCGAGGCTCTCGATCCTGTCCAACACAATCCTGGGCAGCTCCCGGCAGTGACGCATGACCTTCTCAACCTCAGGGGAGTAGTAGAAGGGTATGCTGTCCAAGTTCCTGTAGAGCAGGGATTCCCTCCATATCTGCTCCACCTTGGCAGAGAGCTGGTCCTTGTCTAGTCTAGCACACAAGTCTCGGACTTGCTGGAGTTCATTGACTACCAGCTGGTGTTCACCAAAGAGACTTAACTTTTCCATATTGCATTTTTTATTCTCAGCCTCAATTTTCACCTTCTCTGCTAGCAAGGCCTCCTTGTCCTTGTTGCAGGCTATCTTCAGGGATTCCTGCTGTAACTGTGCCAACTTGGCCTTCTCTTCAAGGGCCCGGATCTGGGCTGCAAGGATAGAGGATGAAAGCAATGGATGGACTCTGAAAGATAGTCTCTCAGACTTGTCCTATCACCAGGATTCTTTTTTTTTATTCTTTTTTTTTTTAATGATTTTTTAAAAACCCTTACCTTCCGTTTTGGAGTCAATACTGTGTATTGGCTCCAAGACAGATGAGTGGTAAAGGCTAGGCAATGAGGGTTAAGTGACTTGCCCAGGGTCACACAGCTGGGAAGTGTCTGAGGCCAGATCTGAATCCAGACCTTCCTGATTCTAGGTCTGACTCTCAATCCACTGAGCTACCCAGCTGCCCCTATCACCAGGATTCTTAACCTGAGATCCATGAATTTAGTTTTTCAAAAATTATTACTTTAAAAGATATATTGATGATTGACTTTCAGAGAATTCATTTCTTTGTTCATCCTCTGTATTTTATTTTGTGCCTTTAAGAACATTATCCAGAGAAGGGATCCATAGGATTTACTAGAATACGGAAGGAGTCCATGACATAAAAATAGGTTCTACATCTTTGCTCTGTCTTAAGGCTAGTGGTATCCCCCAGGGGTCAAAGTCTGGTCTGTCAGAGCTGAGAGGTGAAATGGAAGACAGATAGAGCTGCAGATTGGATGTGGGGGACAGATCCTTACAGATCATAGATGAGAAACTTAAGAACTGAAAGGAGCCTTAGAGACCATCTAGTTCAACTCCTTCCTTTTAGAGATGAGGAAAATGAGACCCAAAGAAATTAAGTGACTTGCCCAAGGTCACATAATACTGGGTGGCAGAGTTGGGATTTGAACTCAGTTCCTCTGGCTCTGAAACCGGCACTCATTCTACTCTAGCATGTTGCCTTCTTTGGACTGATGTGGCCTCCTTCCACCCCTCTTAAGACTAGTTACATCTTAGTTAGGGGTAATGGAGCAGGGTTGGGGTGGGGGTCTCCATGTCATATTAAGGCACATAGATGGATGGACACTTTGGATGATCCCACCATTCACTTCCTCCAAAAAACTGGTGAATGGGAACTGTTACATCAGAGATAGGCTAGAAAAAGATGGCAAGAAGGAGAAAACAGGAGGAAGAGAGTGAGAAATAGATGGGGAAGAAGAGAGAAGTCTCCAACGGGGCTCCTTTGGGGCTGATGACTTCTGACCCCTGGCCATTGACCCCCAACTTCTGCTTTTATGAAGCATCTGGTCCAATGTATTCCCGAAGCATGAAATCTCCCATCTCTTCCTCCCCTCCCCTTCTCCTTCTTCCCCTCTTCCCTCCCTTCCCTTCCCCTCTTCTTGTCTGATCTCTTCTCCTCTCCTCTCTTCTCCCATCCTCCTGTAACAGTCTCAGTAACCATTTAGAAGCAATTACTGCTTTTATGCAAGTGACTCCCATTGGCCCTATTCCTAGCACTAACCTCTGGTCTGATAGCTAATCTCCTGTCTCTGCCTGCTGGCTGGACATTCCCCAGCCCCTCATTGGTCATCCAGTCCCTGATAAAGACCTTCAATGAAGGAGGGACTCGCCTAACCCATCCCACTGTGGAATTGTGGTGGTGACTAGGAACCTTGGAATCCCTCAGAATCTTGAGGGAGCTTCTGGTCTGTCCCCTTCCCCCCCCCCCCCAAGGAGGATTCCTAGTTATGGTGGCCCTTCTTACATCTCTGACCATTTAGATTTGGAAAGGATCTTAGAGACTGCATCCTTCAAGCCATTTTGTGGATGAGGAAACTGAGGCCTGGCCAAGAGAAGGGACTTTTTGAAGTTAATAAGTTAATAAGTAGCAGAGCTGGGATCTGAATCCTAACTCCACTATGATGGTTCTTTTCCTTCTCCCATCTCAAAGCCTTCCCTAGGGGGGGACCACAGAACTCTGACCCAGTATAACAGCATCGTGATAGATCATTTCCTGTAGGTAACAGGGTTCGTTTTCTTCCCGTCCCATCTTCGTGCCCTCTCTGCTTCTGCTACCCATAGTCAGAAGTGAAAGATCTCCCTCATCATGGCTTTATCGATTCACCCTCTATCAGTGGGTGTCCCCCAAGGACATGTTGTGGGCCTTGTCACTAGGACAGTGACCTTTCTTTCCCTTTTAAACTTGTTCAAAGTCAATTTTAATATTTTTTTTATTTTTAATAATATTTTTTTCCTCAATTACCTGGAAAAAAACAATTTTTTTAACCTCTGCTTTTTTTTTTTAAGTTTGAGTCCAATTCTCCCCTTCCCTCCCTGAGATGGTAAGCAATCTGATAGAGATGTCCCATGCGTAATAGTATAAAACCTCTTTCCATATTATATTTCATTTTATTTCTACACACAAAATAAGACAAGTTGGCCATTCTCTCTTGGCCTCAGTTTCCTTCTCTATAACACAGATGGCCTCTGAGGTCTCATCTACATCTCAAGCCAAGATTCTATAATTCTTTTATCTCGATGTTTTCTTCCTCCATGGCTTTGGTCATCACTCCCCCACCTGGCTTTCATTTCTCCCTTCTCTGCACATCTGTATGAATAGCTCTGATTTTCAGTGCTCCGTCTCTGATTTAGCCCTTCAAATTCACCAAACCCCAATCCTCCCTCCTCCCTTCAGCCCATTCCTCTTCCATCCTCTAACCTGTACAGTTCTGCTTGTCCTTTAGGAGGGTTTCTTGACAGAGGGCTTCACTCCTTATGATGGCAATAATATAGTTTATATAGTTCTGGTTCTGAATCTGGGAAGAGGAAAGCACTGGGTTCAGATTCAGGCAGGCATTCAGGCACATTCAGTCTCTCCCAAATCCCTCAAATAGAATAAAGATGGCGGGGGGGGGGATGATAATAATAGCTGACATTTCTATAGCCCTTAAAGGTTTGCAAAAACAAAAACAAAAACAAAAAATGGACACTGCAAAGGCGAGAGTGTCCATTTTTTTCATCTCACTTGTCAGAGGGGGAAACTGAGGCTCAAATTGGTGAAGCAACTTGACCAATGGGTGGAGCCAAGATGTGAACCCAGGTCCTTTTCATGTTGGTATATAATCTCAGGGCAAATAAGAGATGATTGTTGAATTGACAATTTGAATGAAATAGAGCGAGTAGAAGTATGGTGTATGGGAAGGATTTTGACACTGAAATAAGAAGACAAGTTCAGATCCTGACTTGGCCATTTATTATCTTAAGCAAGTTTTTTTCTTTCTTCCTTTTATAAACCCTTACCTTCTGTCTTAGAAGCAATACTGTTTATTGGTTCCAAGGCAGAAGGGTGGTGAGGGCTAGGCAATGGGGGTTAAGTGACTTGCCCAGGGTCACACAACTAGGAAGTGTCTGAGGCCAAATTTGAACTCAGGACCCTCCTGTCTCAGAGTCTGGCTCTCAATCCACTGAGCCACCGAGCTGCCCCCTTTCCTCTCTCTTGAGGACCTAGATGATCTAAATTTCTTTCCAAATTTGCATCTGATGACCTTGTAAATCTAAGAATTATTACAGTTGAAAGAAAGTGATTTAAAGCTCAGACTGGTCCTTAAAAGTCGATTCTTTTCACAAATGACCATAACTAGCATTATTTCTATATAAACAAACCATACCGATAGGTTCCCCCCCTTTCTTGCTTGTTTCTCCAATTTCAATAATCACGACACCAGTTTTCCCTAAGACTGTATCATATTTGTCATCAGATGCTGCCAGTGATTTTTATTATTATAATTTTATGGTTGTGTAAGTACATGTATATGTTATACATACATGTATATTATTTATACATGTTATAGTGTTATCATTAATAGTAAGAATCTCTAGCATTTCTTATTGCTTTAAGGTTTGCAAAGTACTCTCTATATTATCTCATTTGATCATCATAACAACTCTGGGAGGCTGGAGCTATTATTATCCCCATTTTCCAGATAAGGAAACTGAGGTGGGCAGAGGTTAAAGGACTTGCCCTGGTCAAGCAGCTAATACTTGTCTGAAGCAGGATTAGAACTCTGGGCTCTTTCACGTTGCCACATTTAAAAGTAGAAAGGTCTCGGGCCTCAGTTCCCAAAGACCGATCGTCCCTTGTTCTCGGCATCCCCAAGCATGCCCCAGGAGGGAAGGAAGCACTGCGGCTCCCTCCGGCTAAGTTCCTCGGACTCATCCTTCCCCTTCCTACATCCTGGGAGATGGAGCAGCCTGAGGCTCTGACGCAGAGGGCCTGGGAGCAGACAGGCAATGCCAAGATGGGGAGAAGCCCAGCCCAGGGGCCTAGCAGGGGCGATGGGACAGCTCTGTGATCCTGGTTAGGCTCCCTCTCTAGCCCCCAGTCTGGATCTCCCGAGCTTTCTGGCCTCTGGGGAGCTTTGCTCTTGACCTTCCTTCATCTCCTTCCATCGTCCTCTTTTTAAAGTTATTGTTATTTTTTGAACCCTCACCTTCCACCTTAGAATCCCTACTGAGTGTTGTTTCCAAGGCAGAAGGGCAGCAAGGGCTGGGCGATGGGGGTGAAGCGACTTCCCCAGGACCACACAGCTGGGAAGTGTCCGAGGTCACATTTGAACCCAGAAGCTCCCCTCTCTAGGCCTGGCCTCTAGCCTCTGAGCCACCCAGCTGCTTCATGCTCTTTGAGGACTTATTCAGGTAGTTTGTCACTTTGAAGTTCTACAAAATGGTGGCTCTCCTCCATGAGCCTCCTAGACGGGTTCCAGCGGTAAACATGAGGGAGCGGGTGGTGGCAGCACAAGGAAGGCCATGACCCCGGGTTTCTTCCATTTTCCATGCATCACGCTGGGTTACTTAGCCCCCAAGAGACGGGCCACTCGTTATCTGGTGCCCTCGATGGGAGATGAAGAAAAATTCCAGGAGAATCTCCATCATGTCCTGAGGATACGCCCTGCCTGCCCCCCCCAATCCCTCACACTGGCCTGGAAACTTCCAGAGGGTACCCTAAAGGAGAGATAGCGCTGGCCTCGCAAAGCCCTTGGGGGGGAGGGAAGATGGGGTTCTCCTGTAGCCCCCAACCTCAGGGAGCCCCAGTGAGGGGGATCCATAGCCCTGTCCTCCAGGATGAGTCCATAAAAGAGACAACACTGCTCTCAGGGAGCCCCCCAATAGAAGGGGAGCCCCCCAGGCCGAGAGAGGAAACAGTCCTGCCTTTAAGGAGATCCATAAAGTGAGGTGGTTGCCAGAGAGCCCCCAAGACAGAGCAGAAAACAGTCCTGGGTCCAAGGAGCTCCAAGCCAGAAGGGGAGGCGCGGGTCCCACTCATTTGAGGGAAACAGCCCTGGCCTTGGGAGAGCCCGCTCTGAGAAGAGCCAGAGGGGGAAACAATACTACCTTGAGGGAGCCTGAGAAGGAAGCCTGGCTCCTTTTCTCAGAGAGCCCCCATACCAAGGTGGGGGCAGGACAGAGACACACACAAGGGGGACATCTGGGCAGCTTCCTGTGTCTGGAGCGGAGGGTGAGGGGAGGCTGGGATGAGCAGAGGGACTGGTGGAGGG